>NW_015172008.1:1730478-1746469 GCF_001447785.1 Gekko japonicus
CCTTGTTATACAAAGTCAGCTGTTTCCTAAGAGCCACTGGTGTCTTTTCTTAGGCGTTTTGCCTTGCCTTGCAGTGCCTGGCTCGACTCTCCTTCTTGACTGCTAGTTGGAGTGTTGTTGAGGCTTTCCTGTGTCTCAAGATCTTGGTCCTCCAGATTTCCTGGGTCTAATGATGCTGTACTGACTCCCAGTCTCTCCAACATTCTTCTTGCCTCTTCTGGGTTTTTTGCACGCAGCAGTTTGCCTTCTCTGAATACCAAAATCACCGCTGGGTAACCCCATGTAAACAATATACCATTGTCAAAAAGCTTCTGAGTGTAAGGTTTCAGTATTGCTCTTTGCTGCAGCGTCTCTGGAGAGAGGTCCTGTCTTATAATCACTTTGGATCCATTAAATTGCAAGTCCTTCTGTGCTTTTAGACTTTTATAAATATTATCTCTTGTTTTTTCTCTTGCAAATGCCATAATAACCTCTCTTGGCTTTGTTCCTGGACCTGGTCTTGGTCGAAGTGCTCTATGTGCCCTTTCAATTTCCTCCGGCCCGATTTTAATTCCACAATGTTGAAACCACTCAATGAGCTTTCCTTCAAGGTCTTTCTGTGCTATAACTTCCGGAATTCCTGATAAACGAATGTTTCTTCTCCTTTGACGGTCATTTACAGAAGCTAATCTGTTAGTCAACTCCTTAATTTTAATCTCGTTCACTTCGGCCTTCTGAGCTGCTTTATCAGCCGTAATTTTTATGCTCTTAATTTCTGAGGCCATCTGTCTCAAGTCTTTCTTCAAAGCTTTAATGTCACTCCTAACATTCTGTTCCGAGGTGTTAATTAACTGAGTTAAATCTTTCAGTTCTTTTTTCGTCGCCATTTTCAATGCCTCTTCCTTCTCTGCCTTTCACCAGCCTTGCTTCTAGGGAGCACAGAGGTAGAAAATGTCTCCCACCTTGAAATTTTGCTCCAAGCCAAGTCTTTCTGGTTCTCCCCCACCTTCACAGATGTTCCAGGGTGTTTATCAAAGTTTATCTTTCTTTTTGGCAGCTTAATGGTAAACTTATCCGGGAGGCAGCTTGAGAGCGTCTTAATCGAGTTGACGCATGCGCAGTTCCCTGTGTCTCTTGATTGATATATAGGATTCTGTTCATTGGCATAAAGGAGCTCCATGTGCAATCAATTGCTTTGATAATGTCTAAGTTTTCAATATATTTGAAAGGATCTGGATGTGTATATATAATACTTTCCCAAAGAGCAAACTAGATACCAGTGGCCAGTGTAGGACCTTCCCTGCCCCTTATGTCATCATACATAAAAATCCCAGTTTGTTTGGTGGCACTTGGTCATCCTTGACTTAGTGAGTAGTGTGCCCTATTCTCTGTAAGATGTGGGCACTTCCATCACTGGGTCTGCTTCTCCTATAAACATAATTGGATCCCATTGACTGCTCTAGGAAAAGTTTATGGAACTACTGTTTGGAAGTAAAGTGTTGAAGTCAAAACTCAACCATCATCTGGGATATTTGGGGCAATATTTTAGTTCCATGTATATAGATCCAGTGTTAACAGTGATGTTTCCTGTATCAGGGAACATAGATCCTATCCGTAATCTGTTCCAAGCGGGTACTGTCAAGAAGGTTTGCAATGGCTACAGTGGATGAGAACAGCTCTGTGAGCACGGCTTTTCCTGCTTCCTGCCCACAGGCATTCTCATCTGCGGTTGCCACTGAAATCATGGGACCGAAAATGGATCCATGTCAGTTTTGTGTTTATCAATTTGGTGGGAAAACTGCAAAAATAAGGATATATGAAGCAAAAGGGCGAAGACCAGTTTGAAAATGTAGGCTTGCTTTCTTAGCTGTTGTATACATTTTCTCCTTATTTAAAGAAGGGTGAATGCAATCAAAGACCATTGTAAAGTTGCAATTAAAATCTTTAAAATCAAAGTTAAGAGCAAGTTGCAAATTGCAGTTACAACTGAATGTAGCCGACATTTGTTCAAATCATCATGCATAACTTTGCATTTTGGATTCAGGCGTGACTGTTAGATTTCACCTTCATCGTCAACCTTACCATGGAAGGCAGCAAGAAGCTTTCTAAAAAACCAAAATGATAAAAAACAACAACAACAACAATGAAAAACAGTTGAGCAAAGGGCTAGTTTAAGTGCTCATGTTTTGGCAGAAAGAGAATTCCAACTTTAGATTAAATAAGGAAATAAGTAAAACAAGGAAACAAAAAAGAAAAATTTATCTTAAAGTACTTCATGTGTGGCATGTAGTTTTGTCCATAGTAAACAGAAACCATTTATCCTAAGAGCTGCCATGTTGGGGCATTCTTTCTTTCCAGACTGAGGGCCAAACTAGATGCTGAAGAGGTGAGTGCATCCATTTTGGCACTTAACGCACGGTGGGGGGGGGAATGACAAAAGCACCTCAGCCAGCCACAGAGTGGGCCCAATTAGGATTGGGCCTTTGTGGCATTTTAAAATGACTTTTAAATCGTGGTGTCCTCATGGTGGCTGTAAGGACATTGTCCCATCTAGTTTGTCCTTGAGATACTTAGAATGTCCTTACCTTCCTTAGGAAGCCTTAAATCGTTGAAAAAGTATATTTGTTTTAAAATAAAGATGCTGGCAAGCAAGAACAAAGACTTCTGGCTTCCTAACAAAATTCCAGCTAATTTCTCTGTACCTTACATTTATCATGGGTTTCCTACTGTGAATGTAATATATAGATGTGGGGAAATTCTGGTGGTTTTGTTGTTTTAAAAAATGAATTTTGCCACTAGGGTGGAGAAAGAACCACATCTGCACTACAAATTCAAAACCACAGTCCCAAAATTTGATAAAAATTAACATACATAAATAATCAAAGAGTAGTGGAAAAAATGAGTCACTTTCAGAGAGATGAAGTGACAACCCATCACATCCTGGAGGTGCCACCTAGTTAGTTTTAAATCTGTACTGGCTTTATAAGAGCTCAAGGACTAGCTCAGAGCTACGAATAAAACAAAAGTCCAGTGGTACCTGTGGTGCCTGAGTGAAAGGGGAAGAAAATGACTTTTAATTAAAAAATGGTTCTTGAAATAGAGTGAATCTGTTGTATCACTTTTAGGTTGTTGATTATGAGTGATGGTTATGTTTTGTCTATTGGCTACCTTGAACTGCCTGGAGAAGGCAGGATGGTAAATGAAATAAATGGGAATGTAAGAGTTGCTGTGTACCATTTATTTCCATTTATTTACTGGATCCCTAAGCATTCCAAAGAGACATCTATTATATCAGAGTTTGTCAACAATTTCTGAAGAATCACAGTAGTTTTGTGCAATGTAACAAATGCTTCTCTATTTCAAGAAATCAAGCACTGGATCTCTTATTTTTAAAATGATAGCACATTGTACGGATGCTATCAAATAGTTTTGCAATTTGCACGAGCTAGCTGAGCTCTGAGAAGAAGAAGAGTTGGTTTTTTTATACCCTGCTTTTCTCTACCCTAAGGAGCCTCAAAGTGGCTTATAATAACATTCCCTTTCTCTCCCCACAACAGGCACCTTGTGAGGTAGGTGGGGCTGAGTGAGCCCAAGGTCACCCAAGCAGGCTTCATGTGGAGGAGCGGGGAATCAAACCCAGTTCTACAGATTAGAGTTCATCACTCTTAACCACTACATCATGCTGGCTCTTGTGTTTGCCTGACATGTGCTCATCTTTGCTGTTGCCATCCCTTTGTTTTGAACAATCTTGATTTTTATCTGTCCTCCTTACTAGGAGCTCAGGGTGGCTTTCCTGGTTCTGTCCTCCATTTTATCCTCACAACAGCTTGTGAGGTAGGTCAGGCTGACAATGATCAGCTCAGGGTCCACTCTGAATATCATGGCTGAATGGTAATTTGAACTTGTCTCCACAGTCCTAATCCAATAGTAATCTCTACTACACTTGCTTTCAGAGATTCCAGTATCTGTCTGTCTGTCTGTCTATCTATCATATATCCCTAGCCTGCTTAGAGCGGGGTATAAACATCATAAGTAAAACAAAAATATAATTCAGTTGTTAAAACCTACAACAACAGATAATCAGCAATAATGAATTTTTATTTTGTGCGTGAAAAAAGAGATCTAGAGATGGATGAAGGGATTATGCCCTTACAGAGTCCAAAATTATATCCTAAAATAGAAAATGTGTAAAGCTCAGTGAAATTGGTAATACAGAGGTGTGTGAAATTGTGAATAGAGAGTCTGTTCTGCATTTCTGATGTGGATCAGGTTTGCAGAAGATTTCACTATTTGTTTGGTGGGTCCATGTGAAAAACATGGTATGACGTTTGTTATGGTGCGATGCCACTGTCATGCGGTGAGTAAATTCAGATACCAACTCCTCAAGATTTTCTAATCTGTGCTTTTAATATTTTCTAAGAACTGCTTTAAGGACATGATCACTGTGCTCGAATGCTATGAACAATAGGACTGATTTTGTAAATCAGTCCCCATACATAAGGATTAAAATCCTTATCCTTTGGTTTATTCACATAAAACTTTTCCCACTAAAATAAAAAAATTTCTAGCTGCATTCAGTATCTCTCAAACAGCCATGAGAGGGCAACATTACATTCAGAAAAAAACCTCTTAGCGTCCAGCTAACCAAATGGAGCTTGGGCAAACTGGAGAATATTCCACATTTTATACAAAATAAAATCCATGTTCAATCAACTGTAGAAGAAAACTATAGTATTTGGGTAGTCCTACTACATTGTTGTTAATGGGACAAAGGTGGTTGTTTGGTGCTTGCAGAGGAAGGAGTCTTGTGTGGAAGAGTAACAGATACCATTTTTAAAAAACAGTGGTAAATCTTGGTCATTATCACTGTGATGTCTTATTCTGAGAATATTTATACAAATCATGACAGAAAATAGAAATAATTAAGTTAAAGATCAAGTCAGAATGAAACAAGCAGGGACCAGCAATGACTTGCAGAGACATCCGATCTAATTTATTGCAGCAAGAGCCAGTAAAACAGTACAATTCTGATATAAGAAGGATTAAAGCAGTAATAACATGGGAATAGTATAAAAACATTAATAAGAGAAAGTTAATACAATTAGTAAAATAAAATAACATTAATAAGAGAAACATACAATTTTTTCAGCTAAAATAAGTGTATGTTTCCTAATAGCTAGGCAACAAAATTTTGCCACAGCGTAAGTCACTGAGCTCTGAACATATTCTAAGAAGAATTTACGAAGGACTTCTGGCCTAAAGTCAAGATAAGACTGCAGAGGGCTAAATCTAGACAAAAGGGGTAGTATAAGATGGTCTCGTTCCACCTGATAAAATCTGCAGAACAGGAGGACATGAGTAATTGATTCCACCATATTAGCCATGCATGGGCATACCTCGCAGTACAGCGGAAGGGAGTGCCTCAAAATGGGCTCTGGAAAAGACCCATCTATAGGGTTCATAGGTAATGTTAACTACATAAGGGGCAACAGTAAGCAGAGACATCTCATTTTCCCCTCCACTGTTTCTTCTTTTCTTCCCTGAAAGCCTCCACAGCTTTTCCTCATTTCCTGCTTCTTTCTCTCTCTTTCCCATTCACCTTTATCTGCCCCCCTGTCACTAACTTTCCCTCCATCCTTCCCCCAGCATTCTTTCCCTGAGAAATTTCTGAATAGTGCCGCCTGCTGGGCAAGGCCCAGTTGCAAAGTGCCAGCTGAGCCACGCCCAGTTGTTCAGTGGGAAATCCATGAAGACTTTGAGGGGCACTTCACTTTCCCCCGTATCCCCCCTCCCCATACTGTGTCCTCTTTCTCTCCTTCTTGCAGCCCCTACATCCTCACTTTTTCCCTGCTTCTTTGCTTTCCATCCACCAGTCAGCCTACTTTTTACCTGACGCTCATTTTCAGCCATATTCACTTGTTTACTTCATTCATACCCTGCCTTTTCCCGCAATTTTTACATAATCTCTTCTCCTCCATTTTATCCTTGCAACAACTCTGTGAAGATAGATTCAGGTGGGTAGCCATTTTGGTCTGAAGCAAAAGAACAAAGTCCAGTGGCACCTTTAAGACCAACAAAGTTAAATTTTGGGTATAAGCTTTGTGCCTGGCCCAAGGTGACTCAGTGAGTTTCCAGGGCAGAGTAGAGATTCAAACCTGGGTCTTTCAGATGCCATTCTGAAACTCTTACCTTTAAAGCCCTATATGGCCGGGGTCCAACATACCTACGGGACCACCTTTCCCCATATATACCCCAGAGAGCACTACAGTCTAGGTCTCAAAATCGGCTGACCCTCCCTGGCCCGAGGGAGGCCAGGCTAGCTGCTACTAGGGCCGGGGCCTTCTTGGTGGTGGCCCCTACCTGGTGGAATGAGCTCCCAGAGGAGATCAGGGCCCTGCGGGACCTCTCACAGTTCCTCAGGGCCTGCAAGATGGAGCTCTTCTGCCAGACATATAACTAGGGGCCACCACCGCCTTAGCGCACGGTGCGTAATGTTGTCATCAGCAGCTGCCGCAAGACCGAGCAAATAACATCCAAACACTTATGTGGAATAACATCGAAGCACTTTCATCTGATAACATTTCATTTGTTTATTTTTAACTGCCACCAGTACTTTGTAACATTTGTAATGCACTATTTTTAATTGTTGTGTTTTAATTCTGTACTATTTATGTTTTTATTCTGTATTGTTGTATTGTTGTTGGAAGCCACCCTGAGCCTGCTTTGCGGGGAGGGCGGGGTATAAATTTGACTATAAACAAATAAAAATAAATAAATAAAACTCGAACCATCACACAATATTGGCTTTTATGGGGTGGCTGGTGTTGAACAGTAGCAAACAGCCAGTCCTTGGTCCATGCAAGTCATGTGATATCAAGTTGCCTGGTAGATGCTGCTAGGCCTGGCCTTGATGAGTTAAGAACATAAGAGAAGCCAATGTTGGATCAGGTCAATGGCCCATCCAGTCCAACAGTCTGTCACACAGTAGCCAAAGATACCAGGTGCCATCAGGAGGTCCAGCAGTGGGGCCAGGACACTAGAAGCCTTCCCACTGTTGCTCCCCCAAGCTCAAAGAATACAGTGCATCACTTGCCCCAGACTGAAAGTTCCTATCTATACCTTGTGGCTAATAGCCACTGATGGACCTCTGCTCCATATGTTTATCTAATTCCCTCTTGAAGCCGTCCATGCTTGTAGCCACCACCACCTCTTGTGGCAGTGAAGAAGTACTTCCTTTTATCTGGTCTAATCCAGCTGCTCAGAAATTTCATTGAGTGCCCATGAGTTCTTGTATTGTGAGAAAGGGAGAAAAGTACCTCTTTCTCAACCTGCTCTGTCCCATGCATAATCTTATAACCTCGATCATGTCACCCTTCAGCTCCGAGCGTTTTAACCTTTCATCATAGGGAAAGTGTTCCAACCCTTTTATCATTCTAGTTGCCCTTTTCTGCACTTTTTCCAATGCTATAATACCCTTTTTGAAGTGTGGTGACCAGAACTATACACAGTACTCCAAATGAAGTTGCACCATTGATTTATACAGGGGCATTATGATACTGGTTGATTTGTTTTCAATTCCTTTCCTAATAATTCCCAGCATAGCGTTGGCCTTTTTTATTGCAGTCGCACACTGTCTCGACATGTGAGTTATCTACTACGACTCCAAGATCTCTCTCTTGGTCAGTCTCTGAGAGTTCAGACCCCATCAACATGTATTTATATTTAGGATTTTTGGCTCCAGTGTGCATCACTTTGCACTTGGCCACATTGAACACCATTTGCCACGTTGACGCCCACTCATCCGTCCTTGACATCTGCAAATTTAGCCACTTCACTGCTTACTCCCAACTCCAAATCATTAATAAACAAGTTAAAAAACATTGGACCGAGTTCTCCCTCAAAGGCCGAAACAGCCTTGGAAAGGGCCTTGCCTTTTGCTGAGAGAAATCAAGATTTGAAGGCTGGCATAAGACTTTAAGAAGGGTGTGATGCAATAGTCCATCCATCTAGTCCAGCATCGTGTCTCACACAGTGGCTAACCAATTCCTCCAGATGGCCAACAACAGGGCACAGAGGCTGAGGCCTTCCCATGATGTTGCCTTCAGAATTCAGAGGGTTAGTGCCCCTGAATGTGGAGGTTCCCCTCAGGCACTAGTAGCCACTGATAGACTTATTCTCCATGAATCTATCTAATTCCCTTTTAAAGCTGTTTATTCTTGTGGCTATCACTATATCCTCTGGCAGTAAATTCCACATTTTGATCACTGTCTGTGTAAAGTAGTATTTTCTTTTGTCTGTCCTGAACCTACTACCCACCAACTTAACTGGATGGCCTCGAGTTCTAGTATTTTGGGAGAGGGAGAAATTTATCTTTGTCAAGTCTCTCCACCCCACGCATAATTTTATAAATCTAAACTGAAATAAATGTAATTTTTTCTAAAGTAAAGTCCCAGACGCTTCTGCCTTTCCTCATAGGGAAGGTGCTCCAACCCCCTTGCCCTCCTCTGTACTTTCCCCAGCTCTGCAGTGTCCTGTTTGAGATACAGTTACCAGAACTGTACATAGTATTCCAAATGAGGCTGCACCATAGATCTATAAAGGGCTTTACAATATTGGCCATTTTATTTTCAATCCCTTTCCTAATAATCCCTAACATAGAGGTTGCCTTTTTCAGCATTGTAGTATGCTAGGTTGACACTTTTATTGAGCTATCCGCTATGACCCCAAGATCTTTTCCCCTCTCAGTTTCTGCAAGTTCAGACCCCATTCGTCTATACTTGAAATTGGTATTTTTTGTCCCAATGTGCATCACCTTACACTTATCAACAATGAACTTCACTTGCCACATTATCTCCCATTCACCAAGTTTGTGGAGGTTCTCTTGGAGCTTTTTGCAATCAGTCGTGCTTTTTACAATCCTGAATAATTTTTTTGTCATTTGCAAACTTGACCACTACACTACTCACCCCTAGTTCCAGATCATTTATGAATAAATTAGATAGTACCGGCCCCAATACCAATCTTTGTAGGACCCCACTGTTTACTTCCCTGCATTGGAAGAACTGTCCATTGATTTCTACTCTTAGCTTCCTGTCATTTACCCAGTTTTTAATCCATAAGAGAACCCATTCTTTTATCCCATGACTGCAAAGTTTACTCAGTAGTTTTTGGTGAGGTACTTTGTCAAAAGCCTTTTGAAAGTCCAGGTATATAATGTCTAATGGGTCACTATTGTCTACATGCTTGTTCACATTCTTAAAGAACTCCAAAAGGTTGTTGAGGCAGGAATTTGCTTTGCAGAAGCCATGCTGATTTTCCCTCAGCAGGCGTTGTTCCTCTACGTGCCTAACAATTCTATCTTTGATTATAGTTTCTACTGATTTGCTTGGGACAGATGTTAGGCTGATTGGCCTGTAATTCCCTGGTTCCCTTTTTAAAAATTGTTGTCAATTTTGCTACTCTCCAGTCTTCTGGTACAGCAGCTGAATTTAATGACAGGTTACATATATGGGTTAGTAGATCAACTATGTCACATCTGAGTTCCTTAAGAGCTCTAGGGTGCAGGGCTTTTTTTTGTAGAAAAAGCCCAGCAGGAACTCATTAGCATAACAGGCCACATCAACAGCAGGAACTCATTAGCATATTAGGCCACACCCCTGGCATATTAGGCCACACCCCATGCCCTCCCTTGGCTTGCCTGGGCAAGCCGGCCCTTGGACAGGCTGGGGAAGGCATTTAAATGCCTCCCTGATTCTTCCAGGGGCCCCCTGGCCTGCCTGCCTCGGAGTCGCTGGGGTGTGTGTCGCTCTCCAGGCCTTCCCTCTGTAGCCACACATGCAGAGGTTTTGGCTGTAGTGGGCGTGGCCATGTCTGAAGCCAGCCGGAACTCCGTTCCTGTATTCCTGCCCCAAAATAGCTCTGCTCAGGTGTATTCCATCAGGATCTGGAGACATATCAGTTTTTAATTTGGCCAGTAGGTCTAGAAATTAATCTCTTGTCACCTCAATTTGGTTTAGTTCTTCAGACTTCTCTGCCATCTCCCCATCTTCCTTCAGCAATCCCTTTTTTCCTTTGTCATCCAAAGTCCCCACTGCTTCTCTGGCTGGTTTCCTGCTCCAGATATATTTTAAAATGTTTATTGATTGTATTGATGCCAAAATCTCTTTTTGCATGCCTAATTATTGACCTACATTCCTTTTGCCAGAGCCTGTGGTCCCTCCTGTTCGATTCATTGGGGCACACCTTCCACTTTTTAAAAGATACCTCTTTACTTTTTATAGGTTCCTTGACTTCTTTTAGATTTGGCAATGCCTTTTCTAACCTGTGGAAAGCATTCTCTTTGCTCTTCAATGAGTGTGGTTTTACATAGCTTCCAAGCATCCTCTGGCGAGAATCAGGGAGGATTGTGAGGCACTCCAGAGGGATCTGCTGAGGCTGGGTGAATGGGCATCATCGTGGCAAATGAGGTTCAACATGGGCAAGTGCAAAGTAATTTATTTATTTATTAGATTTATATCCCGCCCTTCCACATGGGCTCAGGGCGACTAACATAAGAGGCAAATACCATACATAAAACAATTTAAAACCAATAAATAATCATTACAATTAAAATCGGTGCTCAACAGTAAACTATAACAATTCCAAGATGGGGATTCCGATGATACGCTCCAGGGAACGCTGAAGTCTCTTCTGGCTAGTACTTCACTTTGTCAGTTCTTCCATCCCAGGGCCGGCGCACCTTGTAGAAAATTCCACCTACAAAGATGACAACACGGTGGTGGTACAGTGGCAGCGGCAGCTCCTACTCGAAAGCCTGACGGAAGAGCTCCGTCTTACAGGCCCTGCGGAACTGTACTAGGTCCCACAGGGCCCTGATCTCTTCTGGGAGCTCGTTCCACCAGGTAGGAGCTTCCACCGAAAAAGCCCTGGCCCTGGTAGCAGCATATTTAGCAACCTTTGGGGCTGGGATAACCAACAGGTGTTGTGCCCCCGACCGTAGTCCCCTTGGGGGAACATATGGGGAAAGGTGGTCCCTCAGGTAAGCCAGACCCTGGCCATATAGGGCTTTATAGGTAAGAACCAGCACTTTGAAGCTCCTATAAATATACATTGATGGGGTCTGAACTGATGGTAACTGACCAGAAGAGAGATCTTGGAGTTGTGGTAGATAACTCTCTACAAATGTCAACTCAATGTGCGACTGCAATAAAAAAGGCAAATACTATGCTGGGAATTATTAGGAAGGGAACTGAAAACAAATCAGCCAGTATTATAATGCCCCTGTATAAATCTATGGTGTGGCCTCATTTAGAATATTGTATACAGTTCTGGTCACTGCACCTAAAAAAATATTAAAGCATTGAAAAAAGTGTAGAAAATGGCAACTAAAATGATTAGGAGGATGGAATACCTGCCCTATGAAGAAGGGTTAAAGAGGTTAGGGCTCTTTAGCTTGGAGAAATGACAATTGAGGGGGTGACATGATAGACATTTACAAAATTATGCATGGGATAGAGAAGGTAGAGGAAGAAGTATTTTTCTCTCTTTCTCACAATACAAGAACTTGTGAGCACTAAATTAAATTAATGAACAGTAGGTTTAGAACATATACAAGGAAGCACTTGTTTACCCAAAGAGTAATTAACCTGTGGAATTCACTGCTGCAGGAAGTGGTGGCAGCTACAAGCACAGACAGCTTCAAGAGGGGAGCAGAGGTCCATCAGTGTCTATTAGCCACCAGGTATAGATGGAACACTCTGTCTGGGGCAGTGATGATCTGTATTCTTGATACTTGGGTGGCAACCATGGGAGGGCTTCTGGAGTTCTGACGCCACTGTTGGACCTCCTGATGGCACCTGGGTTTTGGCCACTGTGTGACAGAGAGTATTGGACTTGATGGGCCACTGGCCTGATCCAACATGGCTTCTCTTACATTCTTATGGATTTGACTCTCTTGTGTTCCCCCTTCAGCTTCCTTTTAACTATTCCCCTCATTTTTGTAAAGTTCTCTCTTTTGAAATCAAATATTACGGTTTTGGACTTTTGGGGTAACTTTCCATTGACCTGAATGCTGAATTTCCCAGTTGCTGTAACAACCTCTACATCTCTCACCAGGTCTTGAGATCCACCCAGAACCAAGTCCAAGATCACTACCCCTCTTGTTGGCTCCATGACCAACTGTTCCAGTGCAAAGTCATTTATGTTGTCGAGGAATCTCATTTCTACAGCATGACTTGAGCACATGTTTACATGGTCAATGTAAGGGTAGTTGAATTCTCCCAGTATAGTAATATCTGCTTTAGTCACCTCCCTTATTTCCTTCTCCATCTCAAGATCAGCCTCAAGAATTTGATCAGGTTAGTGATAGTACTCCCCTACTTTTAAGTAACCCAGTGTAATGCTGTTGTGGTGGACCAGCATCCTCCACAATGGCCACTAAGAGGTCATTTGTTTCTTAACACTACAGGCACTGCTTTTATTATTTTGTGAGCCTTTAGCCAGGTTTGTGGCAAGATCTGTCTTGTCTTTCCCAAGTTTGTAGCAAGATCTGTCTTGTCTGTTCATGGCTCCAATATCTGTATTCAAGTATGCTTAGATTTGGCCATGTGAGAATTAGATATATTGATAATGATGAGTGATAGCATTTGTTCACAATACTGAAAGTGATGTCACCATTTCACCAAATAGTATCTGTCTTGAGATTTGGTGATATTCAGATTTAAGTACATAAATTATTTGATTTTGGGATTAAAAACATGTCATGAATCAAGTAATTTTAAAACTATTTTATAGCCTGAGCAGACATGTATTTATATAATTCGGTGGTTCCACACTGAAATCTGTTTGATTCATAAATGCTAGCACAAGTCAGATCTAGCTGGAGTGTTGTAACACATCAGTCTAACATCTTGCCAGTGTGTTGCATTTTCAACATGTGTCTGAAGAGAGTTTTAAGGGATTATGTCAGCAACCATGAATACTAGTTGTCACTGAATGATGAAACAGTTTTATTGTTTATATTTCAATGGTATCATCTTTACGGGCGACTGTCTGCTGCCACACGCAGCAGCTTTCTCCCCTTCCTTCAGGAAGGTGGGGATCTGTTGTGGGTAACTGAAATTCCATGTTTGTGTTTCAGAACACTCGCCGAAATTCTTGCTATTTGGTCTCCAGCTGAGCAAAGTACATATTTAGAAATTACAGCATTGCTATTGGCTGTCTCCTGTCTTAGAAAGTAGCTGAGACCTGGCAGTCAATTAAAACTAAGCTGGAGTTCAATATCCAGAGTTATACTGGGCCTGTTTTTGAAGGATGTGTCTGAATCCAGGCCGAAGCTACAGTATGTTTTTGATGTAAAAGAGCTGGAAAATGAAATGCTTAACTCTTAAGGAGCTTGTCTTTGTTTTGGGACACAAACTCAGAGCTCGAAATAAGCATGATGGTAGATGATCTTGCTACCAAAAGCACAAATAAGGTGGGTTGTGAGGATACAGTTCAAAGAGGACAAATATTCATGAATGAGAAATGTAGAACCCTCTCCTAGTTCATCACTTATTTATTATTTATTTACTTTATACCCCACACCCTCTCCCCACAGGGTATTCAGAGTAGCTTACAACGTTTAAAATAAAATAAATATAAATACAATACAGATAAATACAGTAAGTATAAAACAAGAAAACCAATTAAAACATGAACTTGACAAACCAATCTAAAAGATGAAAACAACTGGCTAGCTCCCTGGTTGGCAACTCTAACCAAAGGCTGCTTGCAACAAAGCAACCTTGCATGCCCTCCAGAATACTGGAAGGTCCCACAGGGCACAGACTTCCCCAGGGAGCTGGTTCCAGAGAGAGGGGACAGTGACTGAAAGTGCTCTTGGCCTGGTGGTTGACAGACAAGCAATTTGTGGGCCAGGCACCTGTACAAGGTCCTGCAATGATAATCTAAAGAAGCGAGGGGAGTCACACTAAGAGGGGCGGTCACGCAGGTAAGTTGGTCACTTAGATTCTCACAGCCCCCCTCCCCGATGAGCTTTTGGTCTAGCTTGCTCACTTCTGGTATATTGGTCTGTGTAGCCCAAGCAGAAGTTTTTTTTTCTAAGACTTGCTTTCTGTGATCCTTTTCACTGGACATGTCAGGGATTGAGTCTGGGACACGAAGGGCAAATGTTGTCTATTTTGGTTCTGTATTCATTTGTATGTTTTGTCTGTGAGTTCAGATCTCTGCTTTTTTGGTCTTGGTTTTATAGATTCATTTCTATCGTTTGTGTATGTTACATAGTTTTTATGCAGTGTATAAGATATTTATACCTACATTTATATGTATAATTTACAATTCTGATTTATCTAAGGAGAGAATGGTGGCTACTGGCTGGCTCCTCCTGGCACTACAGGGTGACTACTGATTGGTCATCTGCACATTTTTGATATGTCAATGCCTATGTTTTCCTATTGACTGAAGGCAAAATTGGTAGAAAGAATATATATATTCCCCTTTGGTATGTCTACAGTGTAATAATGCATATTAGCTCAGCTCTGACAGTTCATTGCTCATGATTCTGCTGGTTCAAGCCAGCCCTATATCAGTGGGGTTTGTTCTGGTGAGGCAGCCTGAGTACAAAGGTTTTGGTTTGGATTAAGCTGATTATAATACTCCTACTTCTCAAGTGTCCTTTTCTGAAAGAGATACCCATACTTTGCAAAGGATCACCTGCTCACCAATTGTTAAGTGGTTAAGATAGGAGCAGGTGGGACTTCATGCAGGTCACTGAAGAAGGTAGGGATAGATTTTTTTAAAAAAAGACAAATGTGGGATGTATCTCACAGCAATGGGCATTTAAGAGTGCTGAATATTCTTTCCTCAGCGCTTTAAAGACAGCCACTTATGCTGCTCCTTAATGCTTCAGGTAAGCTCCATTCCCTTTAGAGTCTTAATCCAGTTGGTGAAATGTTATATACAATACAGAAATGATTTCTAGGATTACAAAGGGATATAATACCCCTTGCTAAAGAAAATGTCTGCTGTGTTGCTGACTAGTGAAGAGATTGTACCAACCAATGGGCAAAGGTACTCCTGTTATAAAAGGTGGTGGGAACAACAAATTTTAATAACAAAACACTCCAAGTACAATTCAAAACAAAATTCCAGAAATTCCATGGAATAGGAAAAACAAGTCAGACATAATTGTTAGTAACAGCAGCAAGGGAGCCATTCCCAGTGGCCAATCTGGATTTCCTTGGAGTTGAGATGAAAGCCAGTGTTTGTGGAGCCCAGCTCAGAGCAGATTTAGATTCTTTTCCTTTGTTTTATAGTTCTGCCAAGAATTGATGGGCCAAATATCAAAGACTAGCTATATAGTTGTCAGTGACTGGGGGGGGGGGACAGGTTTTTTTAAGCTGAAATTGCATTCCTAATCATGCTAATGTGTGAGCAAAGTGAGGGACGGGCGATGTTAAAAAAAAAAAAAGTAGCCCGCTATTAGTTCCAAGACATGGGGCATCTGACAACCTTTTAAACTTGGTCTAAGCATAAATAAGGAATTTTGGATTAGGTTTACCATCAGTCTTTCATCTAGCATTATTATGCTGTAATTTAATCTACCACAAGGGGTAGATGAGAGAGTTTTGATTTCTAAATAATGTTCACAAATATTTTTTTCTACATTCCTGTACTGATGATCAATCAGGCACCAAGTAGAATATTCAGTACAGGGGAGGGGGAGTCCTGGATCTTGGCAGTCAAGTTAGCAAACTACGGAAAGGGCCATAGCTCTATACAGAGCTCATGCTTTGCATGTAGAAGATCCCAAGTTCAATCCCTGGTTCCTCCATTTAAAAACCTTTGGGTGGCAGTTGTTGGGAAAGGTTGTTTTCTGCTTAGAATAGGCAATGCCGAGTTAGAGGGACCCAGGGGTCGTTTCGTAGAAAAAGAGCTAGGGGAACTCATTAGCATAACTCATTAGCATATGCCACACCCCCTGACATCACCGGAAGTGTGTCATAAGGCCACA
>NW_015172008.1:1746501-1762146 GCF_001447785.1 Gekko japonicus
CCTTGCAGCTCCAATGCCGAGCCCCATGAGGGGCCCGGCGGTGGACCTGCAAGGCCGGCGGGAGTGCAAGGAAGCCCCGCGAAGGCCCTCCCTGGCCCCAGACAGGCAGGGGTGGGGAGAGGCAGGGAGGAAGCAACCTACCCTCCCTCTTCTCCTGCCTCCTCCTGGCTGAATGAGGGCTGGAAGCGGGGTGGCTGGAAGCAAAGGGCGGGGCTTCGTCATGTGCCCCGCCCCCATATCTCACCTGGGGGAACTGCGATCCCCTGCAATTCCCCCCCCGAAATGACCTCTGGAGGGACCAATGGGCCAGCTGCACAAGACAGCTTCTTGTGTTTATGTTGATTTGCACAAAGGGACACAGCATCAATTTCCTGAAGAATAAGTTGGGAAGCTGGAACTAAAGGTTTACAGAGCACACTGATTTCAATGGACATAGAAGGGTGTGTCTTTCCTTAGGATTGCACTGTCCATCTCTCTTTTAGGAGTAACATTAAGGTAGATATCAAGATATTAGGAAGGATAGGATGGCTTATTTATTTCCCGCTTCATCGCTCCATGTTTTGCCTTCTTACTGGCCTTTTCCTTGTGGAAGCCGTAAAACAATCTTCCCCAGGAGGTGCATTTAAAATAATTAACACATTGCCTGTTATTTAGATGGTGATGCATTTAAATTCCATGAGCCTTTCAGTAGCAGTGCTGAGATTATATTATTGATTAATATCATTAATATATTAAATGCATTATATTTGCATATAATTTGAAGAGGCTGAGTAAACAAAGAATACAAACAAAGACTCGTACTTTAAAATATTTTTGTAAGCACAGTTAACGTCATGTATGCTTTTTCTTATTTCTTTTGTTTATATTCTTGAATAAGGCTAAAATGCAGAGAGTACCTAACTAACCCCAAAACACTATTATTTCAAACTTGGATGAAACCTAAAAGTTCCGGAAATTTGACCAAAAAAAAAAAAAGGCTTCATTTGAAGAGCATGGATTGGCAAGAAATCTACTAAGCTTTGGAGAAAACATCAGAACATTGGGATGTTCACCAAAACCAAATGTTTTTGGAAAGCTGAATTCAAATGAAATGAATACTGGTGGCCGATGACACATTTATGATAGCTTTGGCGACAACAGATTTGACTGCTTGTATGTACAAAAAAACTGGCAATCACAAAAACGTCATTTCATGGGCCTGCTGTTGAATCTAAATACAGAATGGATCAGCACTCTGGATGACCCAGTCCAAAAAGACACCACCTATTCAAAGTCTTTTGATCCTAGCACAATGCATTTCTCACTTTATCTGTCAATGTTTTCCTAAGTCTATTTCTCCCTCTTTCCCATACCTATGTATCTTTTTAAAAAAAAAAAAATCTTGGGCTATACTCCAAAAGAGCTTGAGGAAAGGCCATGGCTCAGTGGTGGAGCCTATCTGCTGCTTGCAGAAAGTCCTAGCTGAAAAGGAGCTTGGGTGGCAAAGTTTGGGAAAAGTTCTTTCTCTGTTGCAGAATCTGGAGAGCTTTTGTCAGTCAGAGGAGATAGTGTTGAGTTGTTTGGACTAATGACCTGACTTGGTAAAAGGTGGCTTCATACATCTGTCAATCTAAGGAGGCTTTGGGTAGTCTCTTTAACAACTTGTTTAGAAATTAAGAGAATTAAGAGTTTCTTATGCCTGCCTCATCTGAGTCTTGGGAAGCTGACTTGGTGATGGCAGCAGCTGATGCCCAACTGACACTGCAGCTCCTTGCTTGGACTTAGGGTTGCCAGACAACCTGGTGGGGGTCCCCTGCTGACAGGCCCTGCCTCCCAGCCATCCATCAGCTGGCCATCCATCAGCCATCCATCCAGGCGATGTTCTGGTATTCTGGCAAAAACTCTCTGGTAGAAGCTGGTTTTACCACGGAGTTTTTGCCCAAATGCCAGAGCATCACCTGGATGTCACTGGTGTGATTATGTCACTTCCTATGCAACAGTGGCAACAAGGCCTGGGCCTTTCTCTTTCTCTAAGTAAGTCCCCCCATCATCCACCAGTTTTCAAGAGAAACATGGCAACCCTACTTGGACCCCAATGGTAGGGGTAGGCCCCATCCTGGATTTTTGTCCATAATCACTAGAGATATGCACAGACCTGAACACTGAGCCAAAGTCCAGCCTGGAGATGAGATGAGGTCCAGAGAAGGCACCTTCCCTGGACACTCACCCTGAGCTTTTTGGGCATGCTTGGAAATGTGTTCAGCCTGATACATGCCTGCCACTTCCGGGTGGAATTGACCCCCACCACGGTGTGTCTGCATTACCCAGAAATGAGGCAAGCACATTGCTTCTGGGTAATGTGCGCATGCCAGGGCGGGCCTGGCACCGCCTAAATCGGTTCTGTTCGGGCAGGTGTTTGGGCTTGGGGGTTTGGTCCAGGGTTCGGTCTGGGGCTGCCTTACTTGAGAGCCCTGGACCGAACCAGGATTTCCCAGCCTGTGCCCATCCCTAATAATCACTAAGATTATGTCTGTCCTAGCACAAGTTCCTTGTATGAGCATAAGCATCTCTTTGGATCCTGCCCTTGTGACAATAACCATGTCCATTTCCTGCTATTGATTCCCTGTATCCAATAACCAGAGCTTTGCTATTGGCTTTGATAGCTAGAAGCCACTGCTAGACCAATCCTCTAAGTATACTGTGAATTGTTTTTCAAACACCTATTCACCTAAATTGTTCACAACATCCTGTGGTCTCTACAGTGTTTACAGATATAGCACAAAGAATAGCTTCCTTTGTGAGCATTTCCTTCCTGGGGTCATTCTGCATGATTGCTGACGTTGACTGTTTCCACAGATTTCAAAATTCTTCACTGCCCACCATCTCTTTGCTCTAACACTTTCCTTTTTACAGCTTGGTTGCATGTCCAAATAGCCCCCCTTTTACAAACAGTGCCCAAGAACCTAGTTCTCTTGCATAATTCAGCATGGCCTCAGGTCTGTTGAGGAGGGATGGTTTCCAAATTGTTTCCAGAGGGCAATTCAACCTTCCAGAGCTGCCTTCCTCTGTTCCTTTGCCCAGAGTCACTAACAAGTGTGCTGATTAGCATCCTCACCCAGTGAATGTTTTGTCCCCAAGCCCGTTGTGTCTGGTAAAGGCCATTGGGCTTGTTACGGTGAAAACAGATCGCAAACTGAATTAACAGCCTCTTTTTCTTCATTTCTTGTAACGATGGAAAGAAAAATGTACCCAAAGAATTTCAGAATCAATTCAGAAATAACTTGGGCATCCCCCACCCCCACCCCACCCCATCCAGTACATGGAACCAGGAGTAAAAATCTGCTTTCAGTTTAGCTATCAATTTAGCAGTAAATTGAATTAAATGCTAAAATGTTTGAAAACAGAGTTGTATTTCATTCCAGCTGCATCACTGATTTGAGCAGAGAAAAATGTCTTAAATGCTCAGCATTTTTATGATTAAACACCCCAATGTTCTCTCTTTTAAAAATGAAACGTGCCTGGGAAAGACTTGCTGTTATTTACTCTTAGAATCTTTTCATAGAGCTAGGGAAGGTATTTTGGTAGGTGAAAGTAGATGCATGGCTGTGTTTTTACAGAAAATAGATAATAGGGATAAAGGCATGTGTATATTTGGCGGTGGGGGGGGGAGAGCTGTAAGCACCTATTTCTGGTTATCTTGCCCGTGGCAATTGAGTTCACCCTTCCTGAAGTCTTGTTTTGGATACTTCATATGCACAGGGAAGGAAACATTCTTATGTTATCCTGATTCTTATCATCGACTACAGATTGGTAGCTCAGCAGTATCAGCCGCCATACATTTTAAATAAATAAATAAATAAATGCATACATAAAATCTATGTCTGTACCTTAAACAGCCGGGTGATATTTTCAATATGGAACAGATAGATAAGGCTGGAATATAAGCCCTTTTTAGATGTCCTCAGTCACACAGTGAATATCCTTGTGCTTTTAGGGATGCCAGCTTCCAGGGGGAAGCTGGGGATCCCCTGGAATGACAGCTCATCTCCAAACTGCAAAGATCAGTTCCCTGGGAGAAACATGAATACTTTGGAGGATGGACTCAATGGCATTGTACCTCACTGAGGTCTCTGTCCTTCCCAGGCTCAATACCCAAATCTCCAGGGGTTTCCCAACCTGGATCTGGCAACCCTAGTTGTGGTCTCAGCTGCTGCCAAAGCAAAGGGTTTTTAAAAAAATCTATACCGCCAATAAGATCTCCAGCAGCCAGTCAGAAGTCATGCTAGACACAAGCCCTGCTTGATCCTGCCCGCTTTCTGAAAACACTCAGGAAAAGTGTCGGTGGACGCCACAGGGCCCACAGCAATCATATTGGAGACCAATCTGACACTCTTTAACACTGTGTTCAGAGTCTTCTGCTGTGACTGCGCTTTGACCAGGGTTGTTGCCTTGTGCTTGAGACAAGATGCTTCCTGGATTCAATATTAGGAATCATCTGCACTGGGACCCTCAGTGCCACAGCTGGTAGGAGTGGGCGTCTGGTAGTTTATTCCTTAAATCTCAGAAATGGAATTGTATAGAAGCCTGAGATTTCTTTTTAAAAATGCCCACAACAACAGTGTGTCATTTCTAACCCAAGCCACAATTTCTATATGTGGCTGAGATTGAGAGGCCTTTTTGATAGCACAATGGACGCCTCTCACTTTGACCAGTTTCCTAATGTCTCCAGGGCATAGAGGTCGGGTTGAAAAATCTTTCCGTGACATGATGGCATTACTAGTCCTTTTCTAGTGGGAGGAGCACCCTCCTACACAGCCCATTTTCCTCTGTGTTGTGGTCCTTGCAAGGCAGAGCGCTGCACTTCTAAATGGTTTCTTGTGTAAGCTCTTTCATGCTTCTCACTTTGGAGCCTTCTTTTAGATTCTGAGCCAAGAGGCCAGGAAACGCTCAGCACTCGGGCTGCTTTTTCTGTCTGTGTTTCTATGTGGTTCTCCACAAATCTGTGAGACACATTCCCTCCCCTCTCTTGCTCCCTCTCCCTTTCTTACTCTTGTTCTTTGGCTCGGAATAATCTTGACCCTCATTGTTTGCACGTGGAAAAATGACAACTTAATAAACGGGAGGATCTTTCTGTTTACATTTTAGTACCTTTCTGAAGTATTCTAACTTGGCACGCCATCTCTGTCCAATGCTTAAAAATAATGTATTATTTTTTTAAAAAAAACCCCTTCTTCCTGGGTTTACACATATACTTTGAAAAATTATTCTGCTGATGGAATCAGCAAGCTTTCATGACTTTCAGGTTTGGCCAAGCTGTTAATGCATTTATTGCTCTTGGCATCAGGTAACTGGAGTGGTTAGTTGCTTGGATTCACCCCTCCTCCCTGCCTCCCTCCCTCCCTCCCTCCCTCCCTCCCTCTCTCTCTCTCTTTCTTTCTCTCTCTCTCTCTAAAAAAAAGATCACTGTGTTTTCCTCCCCTTTGCAATTCCTTTCCCTTGCTAATAGCATAGAGTGACAGCTGCTGATTAGAGAAGCCTTGAAAAAGGCCACTAAGAACCTGGCAGTCGGCGTCATCACATCAAAACGAAGACAGGCGTACACTCAAGATCCTTTCTCTGGGTGGTGGGTTGCTTGTTACCCCCACCAAGCGTTACAGATAAAATTCACCTTTCTCTTCTCATTCCCTGACCTTGAGATTCCAGCTATAAAGCTTGAGAAATAATTGGCCACCTTAACTTTGCTGTTCACCCTTTTTTTTTTTGCTTGTTCAAATGTAGCTTGTTTTATAAGAATCAATACAATGCCATCCTGTCATTTTATAAGAGGTATATGTTAGGCAGCTTCTGTGGGAGCCGTCTTTCACTTTGGGCGAAACTTGATCAGATGCTTGATGTTATGGAGTTCCTAAGTATCTCCCCCCCCCCCTTTTAATTAGCTGTTGTGCAGGGTCCCAAATTACTCTGGGATCACAACATGGGGAAGGGTATGTATGTTAAGCTATAAATGCTACAGGGCCTGCAGAAAACCACTCCCCCCCCACACACACTGTGATTCCAGTCTGAATCCGGGACATAATTTGGCTATTTATTATTTTTGCATACATTACATGACATAATAATACAAAGAAGAAGAGGGAAGAGAAGAGAAGGGTATTTGTCCACATACCCCAAAATACAGACAGCAGACACCAATATATGGGTTAACTAGGGTTTACTAAAACTTGTGAACTGCGCCTGAAAGCACAACTAGTTAATGTAAGATCCCTTAGAGGCTGCCCACTTGGGTTTGCCAGCATTTGGGCAACCTACCCTGGCCAACAGCCATACCATCCTTCTCCTTGATTGCATCAAACTGTGCAAAGAGAGAGACACTGAACATCAACCCCCTCACCCCATGCCATGGAGTGTAAGGAATTGAAAAGTGATGTGCAGCACTGAGCGATTTACCTTTCTATGCCTTCCAGTACTGTTGAGCCAAGAGGGATGGTTTGGTGCCTCCCCCATTCTTAGATGCCTCATGGTGCTTGCAAGTCTAAAGAACAACAGTCATTACTTTGCATTTTCTGCCAACCCCAGTAGGGCCTAACCAATCTTTAACAAACCTGTCCTATTTAGACTGCTGTCTCAGGTACAGTGGTGTAAAGCAATCAGAAAACATAACTTTCCAGGCCAATTTGATAGAAACCTTTTAAAAATTTAATTTGGCCCCACAGTGACCAACTAATTTCACACTGTTGCCCAGGGTGGAATGGGTGGCAAGCTATGCTTACAGCAATTCACACACACACACACACACACAAAACCAACCACACACACACAAAAGGATGTGTTTTATCTCTAACTTTCAGTACAGAATAAATATTTGCCCATTACACAATAAAAAATGCCCAGTGTCCAAAATTTAGGTGTACATTGTGAATTGTTTCTTTACATCCCTCAGTAGCATGTGAATTTAGTTAATAAGACTTTGTTACAAATATGACTAAACTAGTCTTTTATAGAAGTGGTTCAGTTTTGATGCAGTATGCCACAATGGCCATTATAGGAGCTGTAAGCATAGTTGCAACTAACTCAATCTCTGAAGAAGCTATGAATAATTTTAACACACACACGCACACACCCCTACCTAAAACTATTCATAACTTCTTCAGATAGTGTGTGTATGTGTGTGTGTTATGGACTGTCAAGTTGTTTCTGACTTATCACAATCCTTGAATTAATGGCTTTGAAAACATCCTAATCCAAATTTATCATAGAATCTGGTATATTGGTGCATAACACTGAATCTTATTATGCCAAAATAGGCATTTAGTGATTTGAGGTCCCATTCTCATGATGAACTATTCTTGAGACGAGGAGGTTGAGGGGGGACATGATTGCTCTCCTTAAGTATTTGAAGGGCTGTCACTTAGAAGAGGGCAGGGAGCTCCTCCTGTTGGCAGCAGGGGAGAGGACTCACAATAATGGGTTTACATTAAGGGCAGGAGGGTACCGGCTGGATATTAGGAAAAACTTTTTTACAGTAAGAGTTGTGCAACAGTGGAATCAGCTGCCTAGGGAGGTGCTGAGAGCCCCCTCACTAGGCTGATCCTGCATTGAGCAGGGAGTTGGACTAGATGGCCCGTCTGGCTGCTTCCATCTCTGTGATTCTATGCCTAGATGCAGGTTTCTGGCTTGTTGAAAACTAGGGTTTGGATTCTACTGGAACTATTTCCATCAGTGAACCATGGCTTTCACACCTCCCTCCCCACTGTAGCCCAAAATGCCACCTGAAATGCTGCTCCTCGGGGAGGATTGACTCCTCCCTAGGAACAGCATGGGGGGGGGGGTGAGCCAGAGGGCTGCAGCAGGATGGGAGAATTGGCAAAAATCATCCCCCCTCCACTTGCGGACATGATGAGTAAGTTCAATGAAGAAGAGAAGAGAAGAGATTGGATTTATATTTGCCCTTTGCTCAGAGTGGCTTACAAACTCCTTTCCCTTTCCCTCCCCACAACAGACACCCTGTGAGCAGTGTTCTCTCTAAGATGAATTAGTGTGAGCTAGCTCACAGGGTTTTTTGCCTCCAGCTCACACATTTTTGTCTTAGCTCAGGAAGGATGGCTCCAGAGCAAACTAATTTATGCAGTAGCCAAATCGCTTGCTCACAACTTTACTGCCAGTAGCTCATAAAGTAGAATTTTTGCTCACAAGACTCCACAGCTTAGAGGGAGCATTGCCTGTGAGGTAGGTGGGGCTGAGGGAGCTCTTCCAAGAACTGCTCTTTCCAGGACAGCTCTGACAGAACTATGGCTTGCCAAAGGTCATCCAGCAGCTGCAAGTCTAGAAGTGCAGACTCAAACCCAGTTCTCCCAGATTAGAGTCCGCAAATTTAACCACTACACCAAACTGGCTCAAACTGATTCCCTATGCCCATGAAAGTGGAGAGGACCTTGGACATTATATGTATTTTGAAATCCAAAATAGTTTTTAGTACCATATTCTTCAGAACTGGACCAAAATAAAGTCTTCCCACCTCATATCTTCTTTGTAAGGGTAGCTTTAAAATATTTTCTTTCTCCCACCCCTTGAATGTAAAATCTGTGTTTGGATTTTACCACATGGTTATACTTAGTTTCTTATCTTAAAATAGTTTTCCAAAATAGATTCAGACATTACACTGTTAAAAACAATTTTCACTCTAGGAATTGAATGTCATACTGGGTTTGTAGTAATAACTGATAGATATCTTGAATAATCTTCAGTATAGGCTGAGACCACAAAGCTCTGTCAATCATTGGGTTTAACCTTAAACACAGATGATTTGAATTCATGTTAGCAGCATGAGGAAGCCAAGAAAAAGGAAGGGTGCTGTTTGCAGAAAAGATGATAGGGTTACATCTGCTGCTAGCCCTTCCTGCTACTATGCTGAGCTAGTAAATCAAGATGAAGTTTATGAAAAATCCTAAAAAGTGGGGGGTTCCTAGCTCGTTGTTCCTGCTGGGATTTTCCTATTATAAATCTGCTGTCAGAAACAAGAGTTTTACTTGTGGTTTAATTTTATGCAGGCCCAAACACCTTGGCTCAACACATCGGGCCAGAGACTGTCTTGACTCTCTTAATGCAGCAGAGTCCTCATTAGTTGCGACTCATGAAAAAGGAAAAATACACACATACTCTTTTGTCACTGCCCATTGCTTCACGAGCAGTCTGATGAAAACTGAATGAAGACATAAATTGCATGTTGGCATATGTGCAGAAGCAGACATTTGAATAGTGTCACTTGCATGAATTAGGCATCTTGAAGCAAAATATAGTTAATCTTCTCCATAATATCAGCAGCACAATGTTTTATTATTCTTAGAGCTGTTAGTTTTTTTTAAACTGCAGAAGTAAATCTATAGGGAGCTTTTTTTGCCCTACTTCTCTATCTATCAAGCCATTGCCATGCTGGCTGCACAGATAAATATGTTCAAGAGCATGTCTTCACATCATCTTCCGACATGCTCAGCTCTTTGGTCTTCAAATAAGAGCTCTCAGGATCCACAACTCGGACGTGCCTGATTTAAAGTGGGTCTCCCTGGGGTCGTTGCAACTTTTTGGGGGGTTATTTTAGAGAGAAGGGGCTTTCGGAGAGTGAACAAGAAAAAGGGTAGGGGGAAAAGGGGCATAGAGAAAAGAGAGAGGCAGAGAAACAGAGAGGGAAGGAAGAAGAAAAAAATGCCACAAAAAATGCCACTTAAAAATGTGTCATGTGTGACGTGTCACACTAGGACTAAATGTTAGTCAGGACCAGGCCCGTAGCTAACGTGGGGCCCCCTAGCATTTTTTCTGGGCCCCTCCCTCCCAGGCTGGCCCCAAAGTGCCTCAACTCACTACCTCTGACTTGCCTGCCAGAAAACTGAACACTATGAGTGCCTTGGTCATTAGCCCCCTCCACTTGCCCTGGAGCTTGGCAGGGGTGCAGTGCTGCCTTAGGGGAAGGCCAGCTTTTAAGGAGTTCCACTAATCAATTTACAATTAATTTAATTAACTTTGATTTTATTAACTGGCGGCCCCCTCCCGGCCCCCTCCCAAAAAATCCCCTAGCTACGAGGCTGGTCAGGACAGGAGTCTGAGAAGACTGAAGGCTTTAGCACACATCTGGTAACATATAAAATCTCTCTGGGAAACACAGCAAATGAAATGATTCCTTTTGTGTGGTCTTCCAAGGATGCAGAAATACATTCAAGTGAGTGTCACAGTTCCTGTTGATACTGCAGTGGTCCCACTAGAATAGATGGAATCACATTTGGCCCACAAAATATTAATTTGGGATGTTGTTGTGTGGTGATCCCATTGTGCATGTTGTTGTTGTGGTTGCTAATACTAGGCTGTGGATAACTGCACCTTATATTTGTTTGTTTATTTCATTTATATCTCGTGCTCGCTTCGGCAGCATATATACTAAAAAATTAGAATGATACAGAGAAGATTAGCATGGCCACTGCGCAAGGATGACACGTGAAGCCTTCCATTCATATCTCACTTTTCTCCCCAATGGGGATCCAAAGCTGCTGACATCATTTTCCTATTTTATTGAACAGCAAATTTGTTGAATGACAAAAGACAACATTAAGGGCAGGAGGGTACCGGCTGGATATTAGGAAAAACTTTTCTACAGAAGAGCCAGTGCTGTCCAAAGACATTTCTGTGGTCATGTGGCCAGCATGACCAAGTGCCAAAGCACATGGAACGCTGTTGCCTTTCCACTGAAGTGGTACCTATTTATCTACTTGCAATTTCTTGCTTTTGAACTGCTAGGTTGGCAGGAGCTGGGGCCAGAGATGGGAGCTCACTCCATCATGTGGCACTAGGGTCTTGAACTGCCGAGCTAACGGCCTTCCAGTCTGCAACTCAGCATCTTAACCGCTGAGCCACCATGGCCCTGATGGCACATACATATGTACATAAGCCTCTTTGGGTCCCATTGGGGAGAAAAGTGGGGTATAAAAATCAAAATAAATAAATAAATACAGACAAATCTCTCTTCTGAGTGCGCTCATTATGTAAAGGGTTCTTTAGTTGTAGGGCTGTCATCAAGACAGCTTTAGCGGACTGATTTGGCATACATGATTGAAGGTGTTCTGGTCTTACTCTCTCTTGGGAAAGGGGGATTTAAGCTGTTCATTGCCTGTTCAGCATAAAACATAACATGGTCATACACTTTGGATGAGATGTAAGATGTGGGAACAGAAAGACAATGAAAACAGCCTGCTGCTTTATCTGTCTGTGAATTCCACTCTGTATGAATGCAGCCAGATAGGCAGTAACATTGGGAGCAATCAGATCTGAGCTCCAAAATGCAGTGGAGTGAACAGAAGGTTCAGCTCCCTGAGTGGCCACACATCCTTTCTCACCTTAGTTGAATGATTCTTATGAAGACAAAATGCATGTGGAGGGGGCATGTATTGATGTCTTTTTTGGAACTCCTTGGAGAAAAGTATAGCATTTCCCTTTCTTCATCACCAGGATACAATCAGGAACTTTCTCCAAAAAAAAAGTGGCCGGTTTTGCTGTTTAAGAAAACAGTTTATATTGTTTCAGAAATGTATGTTTGTATGTATATTTATATCAGATCAATGATTTTGTTAATGATCTGTTTTGTACTGCAAAACAGATCTTGCAGTGAGCTATTTCTTCTCCGTCTTGGTGCCAAAAAGAGTTCCAAATTCATAGGTGGTCTTCTTTGCAGAGTAAGAATTGAGTTCCTTGATTTCCAGGTCTCAGACTGAACTCTATTAACCAAAACAAGATATAACAAAACATGCTAAATATATAGAAAATCAAGGTTACTTTGAACCTGTGTTTTGTTTGCCAACATGAGCCGAGCTGTTCTGGGTCTTGGTGTTCCAAAGATCTCTCTCTCTGATCTGCAGCAGCTGTCTCACCTGACCCATTTTACCACCTCAGAAGGGGGGGAGTGCATGTGTGTGTGTGTGTGAAAGAGGGAGGGAGAGCTTGATATTTATTCTGCTGCACATGCCAAGCTACAGTGGATTCTATCTCCTGCCCTTCCATAGAGTTTAAGGGCCTTGAATATGGCTTGTCAACTTTTAAATTGCTCCCTCTAGGCTCTAGCTGTCCCTTTAACCCCAGTTTGATCTGCTGCAACTACCCAGTGATGTTACTTTCTTCCATGCTGAAAAGCTTCAGCTGCATATTTCCATACATTAAGTCTTTGGGTTAAAAAGACAGGACATTTTTCTGCAGGCTGGTTGACTACCCTACTCTTAAGTACTTTTTTGTAATCATCACCAGAGTTACAAAAGGAATCAAAGAAAGCAGTAACAATGTTGTAATTAGAATAATAAAAGGGAGTAGAAGTAGTAGTGGTTTTCAAAGTCAGCACTACTTCTGTATGTTAAATTTCAAATAAAGGTTTTTAGCTCCACTTAGTTATAACTAGACTTGTGACATGTTTTCAGTGCCAGGACTTAACCTTGAAACTTGTCAAACAACAATCATGACCAGGATGTTTTTGCACATGTGTAGAGTGCCCTTCCCTCATCACTCAGGACCCACAGAGAGCCCACATGCATTTGATTTAGAGGGTGAAGGTTGCCAGAGCAGGGCCATGACTCCCAGACAAGCTTACTTTTGGCACTTCTTCTTGTGGAGATCAAGCACTGGACAGGCCTTAAGCTTATATAACTGCTTTTGTAGGCCATGAATGTGTGTTTGCTTCTAACATTTTGTGCTGGAGCCTGGAAGCATTTCTGTTGGACCTGACTCATGCAAAAGGAATGAGGATCTCAAAGTCACGCAACAAAGCAGCAACCAAAGTGCAAGAGAGGTTGTGTGGCTTTTCTCTGATGATTTATCCATGAATATAAAGTGTCTCTATAGCTCTAGGAAATGTGGGCAGTGTTTGAGACTTGTGTATAAATGAGTAGCCTTAGAGAGGAATAGAAACTCAATGAATACACTGTCTTTTGAGTGATCTCAGTAAGATGCTTTCCTGTCAGTAAATATGCTGCTATCCCAAGGCTGTGTTCCTTCAGACAATGTCAATTATTTAGGAGGTTATTCATGCCAGGTCTGATCTCCTTGGAAAGGAAGCTGTCATGTGGAGTAATCTAAAATGGCTTCCACTTGGTGGCTACCTTGTATGCACCAGCCTGTAGTGACTAAGGAATCTTATCTAGAATAATAAGAGAGAGGCAATTTTTAACTGGCTAGTGCTTTTCAAGGCTAAGGAATCTGTCGCTGTGCCTATCAGACCTTTCTAGAAGCCATTTAAGATCTGTTTTATTTATATCCTGATTCTGTGCATAGTTACCTCAGCGGTAGTCCAGTAAGGTTCAACAAGGCATTGGCAAAATGTGCATGAATTGCAAACGTAAATTATGATCCTAACCATGCATCTTTTCATCAAATAACCTTCACTAAAAACTTGTTGACCCTGCTGACCTTTCCACAGTTTATTACCAGTGAAGTGCCTATTGGTAAGATGGGCTCTTTCTACTTTGTTCTATACAAGCCAATGAGTTCCACAGGTTAGAAAAAGAAAAAGAAGTCAACACCACTGACCGGTATGGAAGGAAAGAAGCTATCCTATCCAGCCCACCAGTTAAGATCCTCCCCACTTGCCCTGCTCTCTTTGCCCCCCCTTACCTCTTGTGTCATCTATCAAGTAGATGGTGCCTTTTTGCGATTTTTAAAGGAGAGTAGAAGATAAGAAGCCTTGCCTTGTTGGATGCGTCCATCAGCTTTTATCTTTATGGAGAAGACTTTAAAGAATTTTATCGTCTTACGATTTTTTTAAAATTAATGAACACTGCGTGATCTCAATTTCTTCTTATTTGCAAACTTCCTGCCCTGTGGCATTTTTTCCCTCTTCTGAGACAGAATACTGAATTAGTATGGCATTTTTTCCTCTCTTCTGAGATAGAATACTGAATTAGTCATCTGCAACTGATTGTTAAGGAGCTGGTGAGAGCAAGTGAAGGGCGGCTCCCGACAAAGACGCCGAAGTGTAGAGTAAAGTGCTTACTCTGGAACGGACCCAGCATCTTTAAAATAGTTGATATCGAGTTTTTTTAATTTTTAATTGGACCAGCAGTGTCCTTGGAAGAGGAACCCATGGTGCCAGCTAAGGCAATTAAGAACTGAGCACGGAGCTGTGTAGTTAACAAGTGGACAGGAAGATTAGTAGCAGCCTATTAGTAGCAGATGCGGCGGCTGCAGCACGAACGGAGCGATCCCTGGCGGCGAACGGACCATCATGCAGACCAGCAGCGACGGAGACGAGAAGCTGCGGGGCACCCGATGACACGCGGCACCTGGCAAGGCGGAGCCTGACCGGATTGAGCCAGAACCAGGAAGCAAAGCGCGGAAGCAGGGCGCCTGCGCAGTCCCGCCGGTCGGCAGTCGCTGGAGGTGGGCCAGGAGAGATCGCCGGAAAGACACAAGCCGCACCGAAGGAACAACGAAGGCCCTCCAACTAGGGTGCTGGTAGGCTTTCCCTATCACTTGTGGCCCAAGTCAGGGTAAGAAAGGGTTATTAGAACCACAACAAATGTAAACCGCCCAGAGACCCCTAGGGGTTAGGGCGGTATAGCAAATGTAAAGTTAAATAAATAAATTAAATAAATAAATAAATATAGTGTGATTTAAGTCCTTGCAGCATATAGCCAGTTAGTTTGTGGCCCTATTCTGACTTTACTGGCCTCACAATGAATACAAATAAGCATTCCAGACAGGCAGGCTCGTAGCTACTGCAGGGCTCATGGGGCCCAGCCTTCCCATGGTTTTTACGAGCCCCTCCCCCTGGGTGGGGTGGGCTTACCTACCACCAGGAGCCCACTCAGGAGGAGCAGCAGGAGCCACAGCCCCCCCCCCCCCACCCCCCCCCCCCCCCCCCCCTCCCGGGAGAAGTCCAGTGCAGATGGAGGTCCAGGCAGCTATAGGAGCAACAGCGGGGGCTGGGCAGAGGCGCCAGAGTCTGACAGAGCCCAGTCCTGGCCCTTCGGAGGGGGGTGGAAGAGGACGGGCTGAGGCAGCCAATGAGAAAATGCCCTGGGTGCTGACCCGGCTATTGTTGGGTAGAAGAGCCCCAGAATTCCGCCGGAGCGGCAGAGAGACCGAGAGCAGAAAATCAGTCTGACAGTGTAACATGTGGGAGATGACTCCTTGGGAAGCAGTCATCGACAGGCCCGTAGCTACAGTGGGGCATCTCGGGGCTAGGCCCCCTGACTTACTGGCAAGACCCCACAACTTCCCATCCAGCCCAGGGCTCCTGAGTGGCAGCAGGTGTGGGGAAAGATCCAGATAGTCCTTTAATTCGATTAGCCAGTGCACCCTAAGAAATTTAAATGCCCCCCGGCTAAAAAAATCTTGGCTACGGACCTGGTCATCGATCCCCCAGATTTGCCACAGCTGACAGCTAGAACAGTGGATCATGTTTGCAAAAGGTTACAGCAGCTGAATAACAAGACAGAGTTTCGCAGTAACCAGATTAGAACTCTGTCAGACTGCAAGTGCATAACTCTCAGTAAAGGTATTTCCAGGGCTCTAGTCGGGGGGGAGCTCTCAGGTACGGAGCTCCGGAAGAGAACCTCTAGGGGGCGGGGCGGTCACGTGGTGAAGCCCCGCCCCCTTCTTTACCCCGCCCTCTGCTTCGATCCTCATTCCGTTTGGGAATGA
>NW_015172008.1:1762379-1762647 GCF_001447785.1 Gekko japonicus
TGTTAGTAATCACGGCCTAAAGGCAGACAATTATGATAAACCCCTCCAATTAGTGCTATGTCCTGCCAAAGTCTGTCTGAATATCTTCCCTTTTAGGGGTAGTACCCCAAACTGGAACACCAGAATGGCAGTCAAGAAACACCTGAAAGCACTGATGGGCAACCAGCTGGAGGTGAGCGATCTAACATACCTTGAAGTTCTACCCAGAGAGGGTAGTTATGATAGAGTACTCCTTACCGTCAATACTCCGTATATCCCAGCCCTCCTT
>NW_015172009.1:0-3292 GCF_001447785.1 Gekko japonicus
GTATTTTCCTCAGAAAGTCTGTGGTCTCATGAACATAACTAGGATCATTGATGGCAGAGGGTCTTAGAACAGAGTCCATGTATCCAGATACCCCCACGGTGATAGTGCCTATGCCAGAGACAGTGAGGTGTCCTTGGTTGCCTGGTTTTTGTATTGTTTTGGACAGACATTAAACATATTCAAGAATAGAAATATGCTGGATATCAAGAACTTTGACAATTAACTTAGATAAAGTAGAGGTCTAGCCAAAGATATTTGCAGACCACAATCCCATAGAAGTAATCTGGCAATGGAATAGAAAAATAAGAGGAAGATGGAGATTGAATAATGATCTTTTATTGCAAGAAGATGTAGTAAGGAAGTGCAAAAAGACCTGGAAGAGTTCTTCAAAATACATAATATGGAAGGAATGTCCTCAACTACAGTTTGAGAAGCAAGTAAGGCCTTTACCAGAAGAATCATATTAGCTGTTGCTGCTAAAAAAATGAGAAAAATAAGAACAAAGATAATAGTAGAAAAAATCCAGAAGCTGGAACAAGGTCACAAAATAAATCTTAACAGAGATACGCTAGCAGAGAGTAGACAACTAAAAAACCAATTAGACATACTAGAAGTGGAAGCAGTACAGAAAAAAATTAAGATTCTTAAAACAAAAGCATTTTGAACATGCGAACAAACTTGGCAGGCATTTGGCATACTGTCTCAGGAAGGAAAAAGAAAAGAGTCATAACAATTGTAAAGAAAGGAGATCAAATCACATATGCCGAAAGAGAAATACAAGAGCAATTCATCAATGTTTTTTCAGGATTATTCAAGAAGTCTGTTCCGGAAGAAGGATTAAGAGAGTATCTAAAAGACATTTGAATTATAAAGTTTGCATCAGAACACAAAAAAATTATGAATCAAGCAAAAACAACTCAAAAAATCTCTCAGGCAATAAAGAATATGAAAAAGGGAAAAGCACCAGGCCTGGATGAGTTGACAACAATGTACTATAAATATTCTGAAGAAGTTTTAAAGATAAATAATGTCACTATTATTATTTATTCTTGCGATGGAGAAACTGGCTATAAAGATCAGACAAGATGCGAGGACTCGGGGAATAAAAGTGGACGATGCAGAGTTTAAAATGAAAAGCTATGCAGATAATGTTGTTTTGACAGTGTTGAATCCCCCAAAATTGCTGCAATGTGTTGAAGAATTTAGATCCTTCTCCTGTTACAAAGTTAATAGAAAGAAGCCCAAAATAATATTGACGTTTTTAACACAACAAGAAGATGATATAAGGAACACAGAATGTACAGTTGCCACCAATTCCATTAAATATTTGGGAATAAATGTGACTGGGCAAAATGGGAACCTTTTAAAAATAATTACCAATAGATCTGGAAGTTGATAGAAGCAAATTTATCCAGACGGGAAAAATTAAAAGTTTCCTGATTGGACAGAATTTCTGCAATCAAGATGAATGTATTGCCAAAAACTATTTTTTTTGTTTCAAATATTACCTATAAGTATAGAAAAAAGAACATTGAAAGAATGGCAGAGATAGATAAATAAATGTATATGGAATGGCAAGAAACCAAGAGTAAATTTCAGAGTATTACAAGGTAAGAAAAAAAGAGGATTAGCAATTCCAAATGTAAAATTATACTTACAAGCAGCAGGCTTGGTTTGGATTGCTGATTGGATTAAAGACCCAAGAAAAAGAATAGTAAAATTCAAATCAGTGGATAATTACTTTTTGATCAAGAAATCAACTAAAATGATTATAACACAAGGAAGAAGCCATATAATCAGAGATGGACTGTTGAGAATATGGCTCGCATGCTGGAATTTACTGAGCCCTCCAAATTCTCCACTCATGTCCCCAGTAGAGCCCTACCATGATAAGAACACCAGAAATAAGAACTATTGTTTTAATGTACAGTATCATGATAAATTCACAGGGGAAATTAATTCATGGCAAGATATCAGGGATGAAGGAATAAATATTCAATGTTTGTTAAATCACAAATTAATGTCAAGATTAAAGAAGATCATAAACCCTGAAGGTGGAGCTTTAAGAAAGAGGACAGAGTTTGAACAGCTGATCATAAAGCAAAAAGATACTTAAACCTATTCTGTCGAGGAGGGGTGTTAGACAGGGCTGTCCGTTAGCCCCATTTCTGTTCAATTTCTATGTGAACTCTCTTATATCTGATTTGCGTATCATTTTTTTTTACATATATTTATTGGGTTTTTATGCTTAAGACACATACATACACACAAGACAACAAGAAAACATAGTTTCATACATCAACTGGGTTCTCGACACTTCACATTGATCAGATGTCTTAATTATACATAAATTTATTATATATTCTCTCTAATCTCTTACCCATAAATGTTTGTTGCATTCCCCAGAATCTTTACCAAATATTCTAATCTGACTCAATCTTCCCTCTCTGTTTTTCTGCCCAAATACCTTATGACATAAAATTTTATAAATCTATCAACCCCTATTTTATCTATTTAAATTTCTTGTATTCAATCGTTCTGGTTTGCTATCTTCAGCAAAAATAGTCCCCTAATTAATCACAAATCCCATTAAATTCATTTTCATCCTTATACCGTCATTATTTCTCTCTAATCCCAAATATAATTACCATAACAAAATTAATTAACCAAACAGAATAACCTGAGTATTAAACTTAAACACTATGATCATCACCTTTCATTCTCATTGCAGGGCAGAGTAACAAACCAGTGTGTTCTAACAACAACTTAAATAAAGTTTATGCACACTAATTTTAATCCATCTATATCATAATAATACCTCTGTTATTTTCAATGAATTTCATTTCCAATTACATAGGAACAAACTTTGGGTTCACTCTCTATCCCTTTCTTTGCAATCCTCAATCTACTTCTAAACATAAACTCCCAACCCAGATTATAATAAAATATCTAACACATTAATATGTGTCAGTCAGAATTTCATTTATCATTTACGTCTGGTACGGGGTCAAATACCAATTTTAAGTTCATACTCTGCCCTCACAGCCATCTTTTTGTATACCAAACAATCTACTTCTAAACATAAACTCCCAACCCAGATTATAATAAAATATCTAACACATTAATATGTGTCAGTCAGAATTTCATTTATCATTTACGTCTGGTACGGGGTCAAATACCAATTTTAAGTTCATACTCTGCCCTCACAGCCATCTTTTTGTATATCAAACTTCAATATATCTCTATAAACCAGGGGAAATTTTTAAATCACAAAAAATAGTCAACCATCATT
>NW_015172009.1:4943-8433 GCF_001447785.1 Gekko japonicus
CGGAAAGAACCACTTCTGCTATACTAAGATTCTTCAGAAAGGACGGTGCACGCTTTATTCCAGCTGCCTTGAAACTTTTTTCTGCTAAAGCTTTAGCCCAAATGAGATATGGGACACAAATTATGTGATTCACAAACCTTCAGGCGCTAGAACTGGTCCAATCAAAATTCCTGAGAGCTTTATTCCAGCTGCCTTGAAACTTTTTTCTGCTAAAGCTTTAGCCCAAATGAGATATGGGACACAAATTATGTGATTCACAAACCTTCAGGCGCTAGAACTGGTCCAATCAAAATTCCTGAGATCCCTATTTAATACTCCAAGATGTACTTCTAACGTCACACTGCGACAAGAAGCTGGTCTCAGCACAGTCGAACTGAATATCTGGTTGCATTCTCTCTGCTTCTGTCTGAAAGTCCACCTCTTTCCCGTGGGGCTATTTCCACTTCTATTGGCCGCATCTCCTTACCCCCAATGGTCTACTAGAGCCATTAACAAACTGAGAACATTAGGATTAGACCCGAACCAACTTCTGGAAAGCGGCTACGCTAGGGCAAAAACTATTGTTTACCAACGTGTCAGAGATATTGAGTTACAAACGTCTTATGCTGTACTCTCGCCTCTATACAAATCTCTGAAACCCAAAATGTATATGACTGCTCCTTTATATCTAGCTGATATCCCCAACTCAAATCACAGATAGGCTTTCTCCAGAGCTAGATTTGACACTTTTCCATCGGCAGTTCTTGCCGGAAGATTTCAATGCATTCCTAGACATTTGAGACTTTGCTCATGCCCCTCCGAGTCAATTGAGACCCTTTCCCATATACTATTCCATTGTTCCTATTATGCAGAAGAAAGAGCCCTCTTAATTACACCTATAATAAGGTCATTTAGGCATCAAGGACAATTAGTAATCCATTCTGAGGAACTTCTGCTGAAACATCTATTGGAGGATAAATCCAACGCAATATCAAGGAAGGTTGCTAAATTTCTTTTTATTGCATATATCAAGCGTAAGCACCTCCTTAATACTCCTTAAGATGTCTCTCCTCTGCAATGCTTTCTGATAACTTGGGACTGTATGCTGTTTAATGGGTCTCTGACCGTAATAAAATGAATGAATGAATGCAAAAGGATACAGTAGATTTATAAGTTACTACTCCAATTAGAAACAGAAGAAGTGAAAACATGTATTTAATTTTTAATTGATTTTTATCCCGCCCATTCCAGCCATAAAACATGTACGATTAAATGGATGCAGAACATTATAGAACAGATAAAAGATACAGTAGATTTATAAGTTACTACTCCAATTAGAAACAGAAAAAGTGAAAACATGTATTTAATTTTTAATTGATTTTTATCCCGCCCATTCCAGCCATAAAACATGTACGATTAAATGGATGCAGAACATTATAGAACAGATACCTATGCATCATGGGAACTGTTATGGGAAAGAGATATTCAAGTCTACAGCCAGTCAGGTGTTAAGAGAAAACTGGTACAAAGTGTTTTTCAGATGGTATATAACTCCAAAGGATATAGAGAAAGCACACAAAGAGTACAAAGGAAAATGTTGGAAATGTCTAGACATAGATGGACCTTTTTTCATATGTGGTGCATGTGTAAAAAGGCAAAAAGGTACTGGAAAGAAATACATGGAGAAATGCAGAATATATTAAAGATTATATTTCCCATGGAAGCTAAGGAAGTTAAGCATACTGCCTAACAATTTGCCAAAATTTTGGAATAGATACCTTTTTGCCTTTTTACACAACCACCACATATGAAAAAGGCCCATCTATGTCCTGACATTTCCAACATTTTTTTTGCTCACAATTAGAAGAGTGGAAAAACTGAAGAGTCTTTGAACCCCTTCTGTCTCAGAGAAAACCTTTTTCAATAGAACCCCTCCACTCATGAATTAATAGCAGTTGGATGGGCCCTGCTTGAAGTTCTGTTTTATAGGGCAATCACATCTTCCTTCACATGGAGCAGGGCCTTCTTTGTAGCTGCCCCAGAGTTCTGAAACTCCTTGTCTCATGAAGTTCAGCTAGCCCTGTTATTAAAGGCATTCCACCAATGGGTGAAAGACCTTAGTATTTTCTAGCCCTGTTTGAACCTATTCTGTTTTGATATCATTGCTACCTTGTTTTATCTGCTATAAACGTTTTTGACTGTTCTTTGAGAGCTATATGTATATGTAAGAGCAGAAAAGTGGGATATACATTTTGTAAATAATAATAATAATAATAATGTTTAATTGTTTTATTATACAAAGCTAGCATTGTTTGTATGTTTTAATTACGTTGCATGCTGCTTTGAAATTTTTGGAAAGTGACTTATAAAGTGACTTATAAATTTGGCTAATAAATAGATAAATAAATATTAAACCAAGGATCTTAAGCATGTACTGTCCTACTGAGCTATGGTTCCTCTTTTTAAAAAATCCAAGGCTTATACAACAACAGAGATGCTGAAATTCAGATGTGGTTTTATCCTTAAATTAACATACTACTAGACCCTGCTTCCCTGAATCTTTAAATGTTTCGGTAAGAGACTTATGATTAACTACCAGCAGTGAAGGCTTCCAATGTTAGGAAATAATGGTATGTTTATTACTATCACAGAGGGCTCATGTTGCACACGTGAGACTGGAATTCCATGTGATTTGGGGCATACTGTAGATGCGTACAATTTTGATATCGTACTTGTCTCATCAAAAACACCACGATTTAGTGTGGACTTAGAAAAGCTCTGAAATCCATTTCCCACATGTAATAAACAGTAATTTACAATCAGGCAGGTGTAACTTGAAAGTAAGCTGCAATATTAAATACAAATGCAGTAACAACCTACAATCTGTTCCACTTTACTTCCAGAATTCAGCATGATGGCATCAGAAAACAAAAAGGGTTGAATTTTTTAGAAGTCTTCCAAGTGGCTTCCTTCCTTATGGCTAAAACTAAAAAATAGTAATCTTTCAAAACAAGGAACTGGTGGTCTATTAAGCAAACTGAGTTGAAGCACTGCATTCATGTTGCAGAAGAATATGCTACTAAGAAGTGCCAGACAACAAATTTGGGAATAATTACTTCTGTCTTTTTAAAAAAGGCCATAGCAACTTTCCTTAAAATGTGGAACATGGTCCCACTTAATAAAACTATTGTGTGGACTGCCATTAATTTTTTGCTAATCTTTAGATCTACCATTGAACTATAGCATACAAAGGGGGAACCACAGACATGCAGGGTCACTTCATTTCCCCTGTAACCCCTTCTCCCCATGATTTCCTCTTTCTTCGTGCCAGCCCCCCAATCCTCTCCCCTTTCCCTTCTTCCTTCTCTCCTTCCCACTCACCAACAAATCTTACTTTTCTCTGCTCTTCAGTCTTCATTTTTATTATTAATTTATGTCATTTATATCCCTCCTTTCTTCTTCTTATTTTTTATTTTTAAGATAGATCATATTTTAAAAATACAGAAAATAA
>NW_015172009.1:8485-16571 GCF_001447785.1 Gekko japonicus
ATTTCCAACATTTTCCTTTGTACTCTTTGTGTGCTTTCTCCAGTTACATACCATCTGAAAAACACTTTGTACCAGTTTTCTCTTAACACCTGACTGGCTGTAGACTTGAATATCTCTTTCCCATAAGTTCCCATGATGCATAGGTATCTGTTCTATAATGTTCTGCATCCATTATGCAACTATTGTATGGAGCAGATCAAAATGATCCATAACCAGACTAGAAGACGTGCATGGATCCACGAGTTCACTCACTGTATCAACTGTAGCGGGCAGGTCATGGCGCGACAAGACTTTATCTACAAAATAGTTCGCAAAAGCCTCACAGCCTATGTCCAATTTCCTAACATTCGGTTTGTCATATGGCAAGGTAGTAATCAATCAAATTGTTCTAAATAATTGGGCTGGGCGTGAGCTTGCAGATGCAATCACGGCTCTGTAATACTCTCTCTTAGTGGCTTTGATTGCTATCTCATAGGATCTCATAAATGTCCTATAAGATGTTCTTTAGTTTCGTCATGAGTACGCCACCACTCTCTCTCTCGCCATCTTAGCCCCCACTTCATAAGCTGCAACTCCTGGGTAAACCATGGAGCGAGCCTCCAGCGAGGGCGCAGAGGATGTCGGGGAGGAATCTCATCGATGGCTGTTGAGAGTTGGCTATGCCAATCCTCTACCAGCTCATCTAACCAGCTGCCAGGGGGCATAGGATCCCAGAGGTCCATCTGAAGCTGCATAGAGTCTGCTTGACACCTTGGGTGAGCAAAAATAGGCTTACTGCCCAAACAGAGTCGGGGTGAGACATTCAGACGACCTTCACAGCAAGGTGGTCCAACCATGGTACTGCCAAAGTAGTAATCCGGTCCACTGTAACCCCCACCACGAATATCAAATCAAGCATGTGCCCGGCCCGGTGAATGGGAGCCATTACAAGTAGAGGTATGACACCAGGTCTGCTGCCTGAGTAGAGGCCATGTCATCAGCATGGACATTGAATTCACCCATGACTATCAATCTAGGGTGTTCCAATGACCAGCCTGATACAGTCTCCACCAGGGACAGTAGGCTATTGGCTGGTGTGTTGGGTGGTCGGTACACCAACCAAATCGCCAAACTCTCCTCAGCTTCCCACACTAAGCCAACACACTCAATGTCTGTGATCCTTGGTGGCAGGAGCACCCTGAAGGAATAAACCTCCCAAATTAATAGTGCCACTCCTTCCCCCCACCCCCTAGTCCACAATTGGTGAAGGACCGAGAACCCGGGAGGGGCCAGTTGGGAGAGAGCTACTGTCTATCCCTCTCTCACCCAGGTCTCCGTCACGCATGCCACATACATAACCTTTCAGGGTTTATTATGGATTCATATTATTGGTGATGGTGCATGTCATAAGTATTATGGGGTAAATGAATAATTTTTCAATCAATCTAGCATATTTTTATCACTTACTAGTGTGTGGGAGCATATTCCTATAATAAAGAACAAGCAGAATTTTTTTGGGGGGAAATGGAAAATTATTTTCAAAGAAATCCAGCTGAATAAAGACTTTACTAGTGGTTTGAGAACAGCTGCATGCCTCGAGCTACAATCATCCCTGAGAGTCATCTGGCATTCAGTTGATTTTAAGTGTCCTGTACACAATTTCTCAGGAGGTATGTTGAGGGAAAAGGGTTCTCCAGCCATGCAAATAATTTTGTTTAAAATGCCACCAAGTTGTCTTCTGTTGGCCAAAAGCTTCAGAACAGAAAAAAACCAAACCTTTCAGTACCTTTAAAAAGTAGTTATGAATTCATTCACCCCAGGAGACTAATTACCTTTTCTCACATAGTGTTATCTGTAACATATCCCTGTGTGCATGAAACAGCATGGGGTTAAAGATCATGGGAAATAACAAAAGCACAGCACTTAAAGCTACAATCTGATTCCACTGGGGGGGGGGGCGCCCTCTTTTCTGCCTAGATAGCGAAAGCTAGCTACCTGTTCAAGGTTCTGGCCATTTACACTCCACTTTCTTAGTTTGGGTCTCCTGCCAAAGGCCATCACCTTCATCTTCACATAGTTAATATCCAACTTCTGTTCACTGCAATAACTAGCAAACTTCTTAAGTGCCCTTCTCAGACCAATTGGGGTTCTGGAAAGGATAACGGCATCATCGGCATATAAGAGTATGGTAATGGAACGCTGAGCCAATTTAGGAGGATGAAAATCGATATCATTAAGATATCCTACAACATCGTTGAGGTAAAAGTTAAAGAGGGCAGGAGCTAGCATGCACCCTTGCCTGACTCCCTTTAGGGTGGAGATTTTATCTGTCAAATGCCCCAACCTTGTATATCTAACCCTCAGGGATGTTTGTTCATGTAGGGCACCCTTTACTAGTGGTTTGAGAACAGCTGCATGCCTCGAGCTACAATCATCCCTGAGAGTCATCTGGCATTCAGTTGATTTTAAGTGTCCTGTACACAATTTCTCAGGAGGTATGTTGAGGGAAAAGGGTTCTCCAGCCATGCAAATAATTTTGTTTAAAATGCCACCAAGTTGTCTTCTGTTGGCCAAAAGCTTCAGAACAGAAAAAAACCAAACCTTTCAGTACCTTTAAAAAGTAGTTATGAATTCATTCACCCCAGGAGACTAATTACCTTTTCTCACATAGTGTTATCTGTAACATATCCCTGTGTGCATGAAACAGCATGGGGTTAAAGATCATGGGAAATAACAAAAGCACAGCACTTAAAGCTACAATCTGATTCCACTGGGGGGGGGGGGCACCTCCTATTAATTCAGTAGACCTTGCTCCCAAGCAAATATGTGTAGACTCAGGCTAAAAGTGGTGCAAACTCAACCTAATTTTGCTGTCCCATACTAGAGATAGACCTACTCTAAGGCTGCTATGATGCATGGAAGCACTTACAACTTGATGAAAACAGAGCTGTGACTTGAATACCTCTGGGAAGTTGTCCAAGGGGGAATAGTAGCTGCTCGATGAGCCTAGGAATAATGTTTTCCAATATCACAAAACTTGCCTGTTGCTGCAAGTGAGCCACTAATTTCGACTAATGTCAGAAGGTCTGAATGTGGCACTACTCAGAATTGGTGGGACAACAAAAACAAAGGGATGGTTCTTACCATGCCCGTGTATACTCTTACCAAAAGGTACCATCAGTGACCTGACAAATCAGTTAAGAGGCCAACATTTGTGATTGTAGGGAACTTTGCCCAGCCAACCTTACTGCATAAATACTACCAGACAATAAATATATCAGCATGATTTACATATTACCACTAATAACAGTGACAAAATACTTGGGGACATTTTAAGTCCTACAAGTAAAAAATGTAATATGTAACCAGTTCTTAATTCAGTAAATGCCTTGTTATGCACGCCTAGATCCTTTGATCTAGGGACATTCCAGGGGCTACTGCCGACCTGTGTTGGTTTACTTTGAGGAGAGTAAAGGCTGCATTTGAAAACAATAAGAGCAACTACCAATGTGGAAAGCAAGCTGTAGTGTGGACATTTAGTAACCAGACATCAAAATCCAAGAGGGTTGCGCATCATGTGAAGTAGGTTGTTTATTCTTCATCCAGCCATATTAGTAGACACTGGTATAGCAGATGCCTTCTCTCTCTCTCTCTCTCTCCCTCTCTCTCTCTCCCCCCCCCCTCTCTCTCTCATTCTGGAAGAGGCATTTGGCACTCTTTGGCACTTCTACCTAGCTCAGACTTCTTTCCAAATGAGCTTGAGACACTTGGAAATGGATCAAAATGCAGCAAGCACTGGAACCTGTATCATCCTCCTTTACAGGCAAAATGATGTACAGCTGTCCAATATAGTGATGGAGCCGGACAAGCTAAATCGCCCGGCTCCTGCGGTATTCAGGCACTGAGCTGGGAATATAATATACAGTTATTCAGAAGCAGGTTCCCTAAAAGGTAGGTCCCCTTAAGGTGTATCAATCGTGCCTCTAAGACAGGAATAGTGTCCTCTACTACTTCCCGTGTGTTCTCTTTCCTTCATTATCCCCAAAAGGCATGTTGGGGGTTTGCTGTTGTCAGCCAGGCTGTCAGCAGCACCTGTTGTTCCCCACTCATGCCACACAGATACCGAAGGAATCTGTAACCAAAGTGGTGGCCTGATTCCCCCCCCCCCTCCAGTGTATCTGTGCTGTTTTCCTCTCCCTCCCTTCAGGCTGGTCCCCACTCCTGGCACAACTCAGCTTGTCAGGAAATGACAGCAAACGAAAAGTAATTCAGCTAACCTATATTTTCTACCATTTCCCCTCCTGGCCATGACAAATAAATAAGAAAATCGAATAGAAAATGTGTCATCAAAGATAAAGTAAGGCTATCACGAAAAACGTGTTACCATCATGATGTACATTATCAGCACTGGAAATTTGATATCAAAAAATCAGATCTGTGATTGCACCATTGATTTCCTTGCAGGGTACAATCAAAGCATGCTGTGCTTAGATTTCTAATGCGTCTTATCTGTTGACGGCACTTTCCTCTTTGCCAGCACCTAGATGGAAATACCCTTTACTTGGTGTGATCCTATTTTTGTTTAGCAACTTAATATATTGGAAGAAGAAAGGCAAAAGAAGTCAAATTTGAGATGGTTGTAAATACATTGATTTGGTTTAAAAGGTAAAAATGTGATCATTTGGGGGGGGGACACATATTTTTGCCATTAAGTCTCCATCTGTGCCTCTTTCTCTAAGTCAAAAACCCTTTAGGGAATGCCTGGTCATGCTGAATTATTGATGTGATGGAGGTCTCCTGCGAAAACAGATGTTTTGAGTTTCTTCTGATATACTGCTATTGCTGCAAACAAAGCGAATTAAATATGTCAGAAGATTCAGGTTCAATGAAACAGTTCAAGGCAGTATTTGAGACACCATGTTTAAAAATAAATATTAAACTTTAAAACACACTGATGAGTGGAACATACTTCATATGCACAAAAAAGATTATTTCCCCCCCTCAAAGCAATTTTTACAGGAAGGACCACTAATTCAATTGAAATGCTGGTGATTATTGGGATCATTGGGGGGGCCTGAAGGCATTTAATATAGTTTTCATGCTGAAGCTGAACAGGTCTTAATCTACCATTTCCTAGCCTGGTTCTCTCCCTGAACAAACACAATCTGCCTGGCTCTGTTGTGATCTGTTTGCCCTACTCATAGGACCCAGAGACTACACGAGAGGTAAGAATACGAGCAAATGCAGTTATGTAGAGATAGGGCACATTTTGGTTGTATAATGGCTAAGAAATTAAGGTTGTTTTTTTATATAAAGGGTGTGTTTTTGAGGAAGGATTTGAAGGGAGAGAACAATTGCATGTTCAGTGTTCACACAGGGAAATACCAGGCATATACTCTTTAGATATATTTCTATTCCGGCTTTCTTCCATAATGGAACTCGAGGAGGTAAATATAGTGTTCCCAAGAGTTTCCCATTGATCAGATTTAAAAACTTGGCACTTATCTAATGGATCATTAGTAGAGACAAAATGGGACCTGGCAGAATATGGTGAGTCATGGGTTGAGTTTGGCAGAACCTGTTGGTTTTTCATGCTCCTATACTTGTTATTGAACAGAACATAGTGGTCATGGTTAAAGGGTGGTTGCTGAAATTTAGGACAGGCTTCAAAGAGCTACTCCCCATACTTGTGAAGTCACTTGGAAGGTAGTGTAAGGAGAAAGCAAAGTCTCCCCCCACCCTTATGTGCTGAAAAAATTGTATGGTCCTACCATAAACTGCAATCTTCTTATGACAGGAACCTGTTTTTGTTTTTTTTTAAGTCTGCCTGTGTAAAGAAGCATGGACCTTAAATGACAACAACATCACTTCACAATTTGCTTGTTCTTTGCTAGCACCAGCATTGGGCAGCCAACCATACTGAAGCTTCATGGTATTGAACAAGAACCAACTAATTTAAAACCGAGTACTCGCAGCTTTCTAAAACTGAGAATTGGCAGAAAGTTTCTTAATTTCAAAATCTAAGGAAATTCATATTTAAACCTTACTTCTATTTTCTCCATTCACCGTTGAATTCTATATTTCTATAGCATCCTTATCAATAAGTACCTGGGAATGAATGGAACAGTATATTCAAAATTAAGCTTCACAAGAGACTAAGCAGCACTGGAAAAGGAGAGGCTGCCTGCTTGATCAGAGGCCAAAATCCTCTCCAGCTTGAATGCAGTCCAAGGCTGTTTTGTAAAAGGGCAGATGCAAGAGCCAGCCTCTCATTTTCAGAAAGTCCCATGGTTTGAGAGAACAGTGTTACCTCTACATTGATAGTAACTAGGAGGCTTGTAAGAATCTAAGTTTTATGGCATTGATCAACTGATTAAGACTCCAGTACCCCTATGCCCCAGACAATCACAAAGAATAATATTCTCATATGGTTCTACACAACTGAACACAGTAGACATACAGTGGATTCCTAAAGCCATATTGTTGTTATAATCAGCTAACTGCAATAACTCCATTAGGAGCATTTTATTCCACCACCACCCCTCCAGACAGTCCCAAACCAGGGATTTTGTTGCCCACCTGTTTCTCCTGTTAGCATAACATCATACTGAAACTCAGCTGGCTGATCTGAATGTCCCTCTGGCCATTTCTGTAACTGAAGTATTATCAATATGATTACAGTTATTATTAATCATTTCTATACTTCACAGAATGCTTTACAATTTGCATCTCATTTATCACAGCATAGTGTCATAAGCTGGAAGAAAACAGTGAGGGGGGGAAGCTATTTTCCATAAAATCCCCCCTCTGGAGAGATAAGACATTCCCTTTTATTTTCTCAGCCTGGAGGTCTCTGAAAGGCATCAAAGGTACTTCTTTCCTCTCTACATATTCAGAGCATCTCAATATATTTTATAAAGAGCACATAAATATATCTTTTCCCTTCTTAGGCTCTGGCTGTTTTATCAGAGCTGCATAAACATATCAGAAGGTAAATATAGTTTCTCTCTTTGTCATGCACTCTTGCCCCAGCTTTGGTCCTTATGCACAGTATTTATAGATGTATTCTTCATCTGAAGCAATTGTCTTCCAGGTTCCTTCGGCAGTTGCTTCTTCACCTAATTATCCTTTCATAGTTTATTCTGCATTTTTAACTGCCAAGAGTAACACAGCTTTAGATATTTCATAAGAATCTCTCCCTTGTGATGCGTAAAGCACACCTCCTCTCGGCATTGCATCCAATGGATGAGAGCAACGCCAGCTTTTCCCTGACTCTGATAATGCTTCTAATAGGTACAGTCCAAAATCCTTTTGCCTCCTTTTGTGCAATCTGTTCGTGTGTCTAATAATGACTCCTTGCTGTCCGAGGAATTGAGAGTGCTCTTTGGAGAACACTACAGACTGAAGCCAGGCCTTGCATGTATTGGGTTTCTGTGCAACTGCTGATTAAATGGGTCATAATATCCCCGCTTATCAGAATCCAAGGTGATAAAATCAGACAGGATCTTGCACAGTTGAAGGCAGATAATTTAAGCTTCTCAGGATGGAACTGCTGTTCCTTAGAGGATGACTATTGTGAAGGGCGAAGAAAGAAACACATTACTTAAATTGTTTTCAGACATAACCACCACAAAAATTGCCAACTTAAAAAAAAGGTCCTAAGAAGACTCTGAGAGGCAAAAAGTATTGGTGTTTCACAAAGTGCAAGTCACAGGGGTGAAGAAGGAAAGTAACAATGTCAAATTGATTTAAAATTAATCTACCTTTTAAACGAGGCAAGTACCATAAACTAGAATATTAAATTGAGGGATCAGTATAGGCTGGTCCAAGTATGGGGCTCTTGTACTTTGTGTCCAGCTTTATTTGATCAAACATAGCCTAAAGGCTTTAAAAACACTTTCTTGAATATGAATGCCAACAATAGAAGTGTGTGGCTGATTCAGAAAATATAAAGCTTCATGAATAAATTCTGTACATTCATCTTTTTGTTGGGGGGGGAGACAGACACTGCCAGTCCTAAGGATTTGCTGTGGTGGAGCAGTGCCACTGGCTGCAGTGAAACTACTCCACGGATTGTGTTCTCCGAACACTGCATGGGGGGGGGGAG
>NW_015172009.1:17023-30733 GCF_001447785.1 Gekko japonicus
GCGCAAGAGGCGAGCCGGCGGCTGGGCGACGATGCCGCGCGGGGCGGGAGGCGCACTTGGCCGGGACTCCTCCGCCTCGCCGTGGCCGGCCGCCGAGCCCCCGCGGAGGCTGCGCCTGCCCGGAGCCCTACGACAGTCGCGGCGCGGGCGGGGATTCTGAGGCGTCCGTCCGCCGGGGCTGCCGCAAAGTTTCTCTCCATGGTTTCTCTCGGGGCTCCCGGGACCCTGCCCGTGGCTCTGACGTCGCCCCGCCTCCCCTGGTAAGCCCACCCGCCGCCCTTTGGAGACCCGAACTCTGGCCGGGACGTCCCCTCCTCCTCCTCGAGGCTGGGCGGGTGGGCGCCCCCTTTCTTGCCTTCTTTCTTTCTCCCCCCCCCCCCGCCCTCCGCCGTGGATTTGGCCGGGCTGCGGGGCTGGCTGCCGGGCGGGAGGGGCGCGCACCACAGCCGCCGCACACTCGCAAGCCCGGCGCCCGGAGGATTATTCCGCTGCCCGGAGGGCTGCGAGGGCACGTGGGGCTCGCGTGTGACGAGAGGAGGCCGTCCCGGCGCTGGGGCCCGGGGGCTCTGAGCGTCCCTTGGATGGATTTGGCGGGGGCGGCGAGTTTGGACGGGGGAAGTTGCAGGAGCTGGCAGTCCCGCTCGATGGCTCCGGAACCAGCTCTCTGACGCTCACCTTGGTTGCCCGGCTTTAGTCCTCCTCACCAGCGATGCTGCCAGACAGCTGCATCAGAACTCTCCCCCGTAGGCCCGGGCGACTGGGCTAATTGCATTATGTAGGACAACCTAGCAGCAGGTATGTCAGCTCTGATGATGTCGCAGTGGCCCCTGACCCTCTGGCTCCCCGAGCACTGCAAGAACCTTTAAACTCCTTTGCAGCTGGAGGAAACTCCTCCAAAGCAAGCTGATGGTTTGTGCAGGCTAAGAGAAGCTGCGCAAGTGGAAGTGTGTATTCTTTGCACCTCATTCAGCCAACTGGAATGACAAAATTAAAAGCAGATACCCTCCTATCAGTTATTGCTCTCCAGTTCCATCTATTGTATTTTCTAGTTGTGAAACACTGCTAGAATCCTGAAAAGAAATTACTGTGAAAAAAGACTGGCTGGGATTTTTTTAAACAGTATGGCATGGTGTAAAGTCGACTCGGTTGCTATACCTTGTGAGCATTTCCAAATCTTGTGTTTCCTCATAGCATAGTCATCAACAGTAGCTTTCTTTTCAGGAAACCCACCTTGGCCTCTGCCCTTACTCCCATTTACCAATAACAGCTGCTAACATTGTTCAGGTTTCTGGCAGTTGGCAAATGTTCTCCCACTCTGCGGATACAGAGCTTTGTCTGCTGGTGTGGAAGGGAGAATTTTCATTATTTGAAAAGCTAAACCTTTCATTTATGTAAAAAGAAATTAAATTAATTCTTTCTGCATTACTGTGTAGCAATCAAATCATAGGAAACAGGAAGCTGCTGAATTGCTTTTAGGTGCAGGGCAAGAAGCAGCAAGGGCTTTTTTGTAAGAAAATGTGTGGAATGTAAATGAATGATAAAATTGCTGAATCTGGGGATATTCAAGAGAGATTTAGCTGATTGGGGAAATAAGATTACTGAGGATGCCGATTTAACCAGATTTCAAGGCAATGGATTTATGCAGCATGTTGGACTGATTGCTTTTATCTTTCTTTCCCATAATCTATTTCAGACACTTTTGGAAAAGTCAGAAATAACCCATCATAATTCTTTAGTATGTTTATATTCTCCTACACAATTTGCAAGGAAGAGATCAGTATTCATTTGTGGCTTCATTGTTTGAATACTCAGATTATGAACTCTGATGCTGATGTAAATAATACCTTGCAGATCATTCAGACTCCTTTGGCAACACAAGGACAGTGATCCCAAGTAATGTTCCCTCTCCCTGTTTTTAATCAGGTTTAGCACAGCATCTTTCTGTTCCAGTTGCTTTCTCACATTGATGGGCTGAAAATTCACTGGTGTTACATAACGTTACCTTGAACATCATGCATGATTCCAAATCAGCCAGCTGTCCACAGGTTACACTCACACCCAAAGCATAAAGGAAAATTTTGCTTGCGTAGTGGAAAGCAGACATTAAAGGAATTGCTTAAAAGAAACTTTTTTTATTACTATTAGAATGTGGTTGTTTCCATAGGGCTTTGACAGGAATAAATGATCATCTGTAGGCTAAATAGTATTATTACTCACCATGTTCAGTGCAATAAATACTCAGGACCTAAGTAAAATTATTCTTACTGCATTTCTTCTAATTTTTTCCCCATCTGAAATGCATTTCTTTCCTGTGCAATCTATCGCCATCCCTAAGCCCCTTGTGTAACAAAACCTTTTGGCTTCATTCAGAGAAGATGTCCTGAGGCTAGAAAAGACTTTCATAGGCTCTAACAAAAATAGGAGCCTACACATTCATAATAAGACAGTATGGATTATTAAAGCCAAGTAATAGCTCAAGCTGTGATTAAAGCTGCATCAAAATTTTGCCGGAAAGCAGTGAAGAAAATGCTTCTCATCTTGGGTGTCATAAGGCAGAAAGTGACTGAAAACTGAAATGTGGGGAACTTTAAAGAAAGGCTGAGTTCTCTCTGTAAATTGCTGTCATATCAATCCAAAATTTCGATTCTGAAGTGTTTTCATAATGTAGACTTAGCTATTTTTAAACAACTAATAGGTCTACTTCTTACAGGTCACACTTTGTCCACAGAGTATGCATTCAACCAGGTACAATCTGGACACATAACTCCCCCCTCTTTTAAAAATGCCTGAGGTTAAAATATTGAGACCTTCTAATGAAATCCTTGAAAAGAATCATTATATGCTCTCTCAGAAAGGGGGGGGGGGAAGATATCCTACTGTTTGTAAAGACCTCCAGCCCAGCCTTCCAGGTCTATATCAAGCTGTTAGTTTGAGGTGGAGGTGTTACAGGAGTTGTCAGGAACCACGGTGGGATAATGAGAGCAGATGGCAAGTCAAAGAGTGAAAAAAGACTACAGTTTACGTATTTGGGACTGAAGAGAGGCTCAGATCCTAAGGGCTGAGGGCCATACCTAGAAAGAACTGCTAATCTCCAGTGGCCATTAGATGGGGAGATATTTTGATTGCTTTTGCTCTTTTAATCCCACCCTTGCCCCAAGGAGCTCAGAGTGGCATATGTGCTGTCTCCAGTCCTGTCATTCATCCAGTCATCGAGTAGGAATTTCAACCAGGGTCTCTTTACTCCAGCATTCTGATCACAATACCGTGATGCTGCAAGGGAGGCAGTTCTTTCCTTCCAACTTTCTACTCCAATGCCCTAGCAGGAAATAAAGACCTCTAGTTTAGACTTGATAAAGCTGAATTACAAAGCTCTTGTCCAGTTTTGGAAGCTATCCCACTACAGGGATTCCTGCCCTTTTTACTTCCTTTTGTCTAGTGCTGGGATTCTCTTTCAGCTAGTTTATCTGTCTGCATATAGGAGTGTCTGCCTAGACTAGTCTTTCATATTCTAAGAAGCATCATAGTCAATAATTTCTGCTCAGGTTTAGGCCTCGAGGGAGTGATTCACATGGGGCTGAGGTTTTGTTTTAGATTAACCAGTTTGATGTAGTGATCAGGCATGTGAACTCTAATCTGGGAGAATCGGGTTTGATTCCCACTCCTCCACATGCAGCTGCTGGTGGGACCTTGGGCAAGCCACAGTTCTCTCAGAGCTGTTCTGGAAAGAGCAGTTCTCGAAAGAGCTCTCTCAGCCCCACCTATCTCATAGGGTATCTGTTGTGGGGAGAGGAAGGGAAAGGAAATTGTAAGCCGCTCTGAGACTCCTTTGGGTAGTGAAGGGTGGGGTATAAATCCAATCTCTTCTTCTTATTCTTCAATCTCTGAACCATTGGAACTCCATGAAGAGATTTCATGACTGCTAAACAACATAGAGAAAATACTTTAAGGAACTTAAGGATAGTTGCCATGTAAAAACAAAATCCTTGTTGAGCCATGGACCAGATTGTGTGTGTGCCTTGAATCCACCATAGTTCCTCAGTAAGTGCTCAATGGGTGTCAAGTGCAACACCACCTTTTGTGACAGTGCCTCTATCCATGACAGAAACTTAATGTTTGGGACTATAAGGTTTGTTCCACTGAGAACTCAAATGAAGCCCATGCATACTGTGGTCACATTCCTTTCTTCCATCATTCAAGCCTTGAGTCCAAGGTGAAAATGGACACCCCTACATTTTATGAGTTTTAGTATGACAAAGCTTGAGTGTGCTTGCTATAAAATTGGCCTTGCAAAGATGCAGGCTCGCCCATCCTTTCTGCAACAGCATCTTTGGTTCTCTGAACTTTTCCTAGCCAGAGCTCAGACTGTGCAAACAAAGTGGGCTTTTATGAGGTCAAAAGAGCATGAAAAACGTTTCAGCTCTTCTTTTACAATGTCGTGCACCTGTAAAAGCAAAGGCATAACGGTAGCTTGCTGTCTGTAGGTTAAGATGCAAAGGCATTCCAGCTGAAAGAAGAGCTGAGTTTATACTACATCAAAAGAAGTATATTGATTGATTGATTGATTGATTGAAATACCTTAACCTTTTATCTTGGCTCAAGGCAGGCAGGAAGGAGGACTGAGGAGAATTGAGCATGCTGATCCAAGTAATTAAATGTCACTTAATCAATCATTAAAACAGTCCTTGACCAGCACAAAACATAACAGAATCCATATACTCAAAGGTTAAAAGACTTTAAGAAGTAATTAACTCCCACATATAAGTATGATGTTTAAAAAAATACAATTCTAATAACATTTCTTCAGATAATATTATTACAAGATTTAAATCTTCATTAAGTGATGAATTTTACACGCTGCTGAGAAGAACTTCACGCTACCCACTAGGAGTGTGCAGGAAAAAATCGGGTTTTTTTAACTTTAGGATATAATAAAGCCATTTGGGGGGGGGGATTTCCAAATATACCCCGAATACCAATACCAGTATTCTATTAGTACCCCAAAATTTTCAGTATTCCCGAAAATGTTCAGCTCCATTATATCCTATGGGCCATTGTAGTCAATGGCAAAAATCTTCTAACAAGTATTCACGGGGCTGGGGAAAAGGGGTTTGAGGTAGAGGCATCAAATTTGTACTGTAGCTGCTGGAGCCTCTCCCCAAAAGACCTTCCCCAAAAGTTTGGAAAAGATTGGACCAGGGGTCCAATTCAATGAGCATCCAAAAAGAGTGCCCCCAATCTTCCATTGTTTCCGCATTCAATATTCGGCAGCCGTATCAGCTCAGGGGATCTGATTCAGTATGCCAAATATGCGAAAAATGCCGGAAAAATTGTTTTTTGGGGGGTTCAGTTTGGCTTTACCGAATGCACACCCCTACTACCACTATAAGTAGTGGGTTTTCATCTATTGACAACATTCTGGTATACATTGATTCTGAACTAGAGGGAAAAACAAACTTGATACAAATGCCCTGATAAAACGGACAACAAAATAATACATGTTCTGTGGTTTCAATCTCCCCTGTGCTGCAGGGGTATAGCCTATTTTTCATCAGAGTCTTTTTAATATAGCTCCTCTAAAACTTCAGAAGGTAGGGCTTCACATCTAGCACACGAAAATGCCCTCCTGTGACTGGGTATCTCCAACTGGGAGAGGTAAGCCACAGGAGAAACTATATATATAGAACTGTCTACAGACAAAAAAGTTTGTGTCCTCTGAAGGTCTATCTGTTGCTCAATATCCATCACCCTCTCCTTCAAAGTATGTGTTGCCTGCTCATACCCCATTTCCAAGACAGAGTGAAGGGAAAAACCCAAACTCTCCAACTTGTTTTCAATGATTAATTTTTTTTATTTTTATCAAATTCATCAAATATTATGGGTTGTTACATACAACAAATAAAATCAGATGTATTAGTAAGAGATTAGTAAGAATACATATTTCAGATATAGAAGCAGACAAAAAAAAATCAATATTACAGTGTTTTGAGATGGGTTATCTCTTTAAAAGAATAAACAAGAACTTTCCTAATGTTAGCAATAATCTATTAACGATAAGAAACATTAACATCCTTAACAGTTGAACAAATTTCTGCGCTAAAATTAAATCATCATTTCTACAACTTGTTTTTGACTGCCTTCAGCCATGTAGACTCATAGCTGTTATCAAGAATCAAGGGAGTTAAGCCCTAAGGTTTCAAATTGAACTTTAACCAGAGATTGAAGGAAGCAAGCACACCCTGGCCTCAGCTCTTACCATACCAGTTTCCCAATGTAAGTTAGCATTTGAGACACAACAGGGCAACTGGAGTAGCTCTCAAAAACGTCAATTGTACTCATTCCAGGGGAGTAATTAAATGGAGTTTGGTTCACGTCCAGTTGTGGACCTATACTGTAACAAGGAAGAGGCAGTGGAGATTAAGGGGAAGAAAACTAGGATCAAACAACATTGAGCCTAGTGGAACAAAATGTTAATGCATTCATGTAAGATTTCGTATTCACATAAACAGAGGAACAATTAAGAAAACATTATGTGGAATCCACTTAGGACTGTTTTTCTATGCATACTTTCAACAAGAAAGAGAAAAGTACTACTTTTAATATCCCAGGAACTCCACCATACATTGTTTGTACATACACCCAGCACCATCAGTTAAGTTCCAGCTACGTATTCTTCTCTACAGTTTATATGCACAACTGTAAAAAAAAGAAGAAGGCCATTGGTTGATATAGCAATTGAATGCATGGCTATTCTGTTTCTGTCAGTGATACAGAAAACTGTAGACTGTCATGAAGCACTTTTCCCCAAGCCACTTTAGCATGCTGCATCATTTGTCTCTCACACACGCACTTCCTTATGTGAGAGAGATTAGTCACTAGTAACTGAGCAGAGTTTTAAAAAAAACACTGATGTGAACTGTAATTTGCAAGCTACAGAGACGTTACAATGTGAGCTGTTGATCTGACTCTCCTCAGACTCTCATGTTCTTTTCTCCATTTTGCTGCAGGAGCCAGAGTTGCCGTAGGGAACAGTGCCCAGGGTAGCCAGCCATGATAGCCACTGGAGGCCTCTTGAGGATCTCAGCCAGGAAACAGGATCCACTGCGGCCTCAGAGCCAGGTTCCAAAACGCAAGCGCAAAGCCAAAAAGAAACGCAAGAACGACGTGGTGGTGGTAAAGGGCAAGCTCAAATTCTGCTCACTCTCAGGCCTCATCGCTCTCTGTGGCATCCTGGTTCTGCTTGTGGGAATTGCCTTGGCAGTAGTAGGCTATTGGCCGAAGCCTCTTTACCGGGCGGGGGGGAACCAGTTCTTGCCACCACACGGAGGAAGCACCAAAAATCGCTCCAGGAGCCACGGAGGGAATGCAGGAGAATCTCATCTGGAAGGCTCCGGAACTAATTCCTCCTTCCCTAACAGAAAGAAAGTTCCCCCTCATTCATCACCTTCCCCTTCGCCCTCCTCAGCAAGTTTCCTTTTTCAACTTTTTTCTGGGTATTTGCATTCAGACAAGCTTAAGGTGCTAGGGCCTCTCATCATGGGCATTGGAATCTTCCTCTTCATTTGCGCCAATGCAGTTCTCCATGAGAATCGTGACAAGAAGACCAAGATTATCAACCTGAGGGATCTGTACTCCACGGTCATAGATGCACACAGTCTTCGGACCAAGGATGGGCCCCCCTCAGCTTCTGTGGCCCCAGTCCCAATCAATGGCTTTGTTAACTATGTTCAGTCTCGGGGGATGGAACTGAAACCTGGCAGTGGGTCCGGGGAAGCCTTAGGGGCCGCTGCCACGCTAGCCAAGAGCGCCTGGCACCCAGCGGTGAGTGCCCCCCTGTCTCCTCCTGACTTAGCATCGACACCACGCTGCTCCTCCTTCTCCTCCTCTAGGCATCCACCACCACCTAGCTTGACCGAGGCTGTGTACAGCATCTATCGGGAGAGAGCTGCCTTGGACAGAACTGCTCGGAGCCCACCTTGCAGCCCTCCAGAGAGCTGGGACCAACGCAGCACTGCCAGTTCCATTGTGGGCTCCTCACTCAGCGCCTTCACTTTGCTGCCGCTGGCTCAGGGGGAGGCAGCAGATAAAGACTGTCGTGGATGGCGGAGACCATTGGGTGAACGAGGGACCATGGAGATTCCACGGGGCGAGTTTGAGCTCAGTCTGACTGAGCTCAGGAGCAAATATGTGGACACAAGGCAAAGTCACACCATGCTGCCCAGGACGGGCAAACGCAAACTTGTTCTTAGACGCCAGAGCACAAGCTGCCTCCCTGATGCCAGGAGATCCCTCTCCCCAGAACCCTCGCAGACGTTGGGCAGTAGCACAGACTTAGACTCTAGTCTTTTAGTAAAGGCTTCCTCTTCCAGCTACTCCAAATCCCTAGATCTGGGGGACTCTCCCCCTTCCACACCACCTGGGGATAGGAGAGATTCCCAGAACTCTCAGTGTGATCAGTACAGAAGCAATAAGGGCTACACCCCACTGGAGGAGACAGGTACCTCCTTGGAATCTATTGCCAACACCCCAGCCCATAAAACCCAGGATTGTGATATCAACCCTAGTGGGGAAACTGCCCCCTCAGAGGGAACCAGCAAAGAACAAACAGAGCAACAGCATTTGAAAATTCAAAGACAATATACAAATAAAGAGAAACTCTTCATGATCTCCAGGTCGGATGCTGTTGCCGGGCTGGAGGAAGGAGACCTGGAAAGCACTGGCATTTAAACAGAATAAAATAAAATGGAGAAAAGCTTCAGAACAACCTGTAATCCTTCTGCCCCCTTGTGGATCTAGGAAACTGGTCACTATCCAAAGAGATGAAGTATGTTATCCTTGAATAGCATTCATTAAATTTATGTAGTTCTCTTCAGGGAAAAAGAAAAATTCTAACAGGAGTTTGATCTGTTCAGTTGTGATCCTATATTCCGTGGAAGCCAAATTGTATTACACATCAGAAGTCCAGTAAATTCTTTGGGACAAAGGAACCAAACTTCTTGACAATAATTGTGCACTTTATTAATCTTTATTTTCCATAGCCCCCTTCTTCTCTGTTGGATTTTATCATGTCATTAACTGCACAGTCTTTTCTGAGCTGCTGAGAGAGGTGATTTTCAATTTAGCGAAATCAGTCTCTCTCCTTCATTTTACTGTTTGCTTAAAATATCGTATTGGCAGGGATTGTGAAAAGGCAAAGCAGCTCTAATTTCTGTGAAAGTGTCAGCTGAGGAAAGACTGGCGATGGGTAGAATTATGGCCAGCTGAAATGCTACCATACTAAATTCAAATAACAATTACTTTATTAAGTATTATTGCACATGTATGAAGTAATAGCATTAATAACCATTTTTAATTTAAATAAAATATGTTTACAATGACAAAATATATTTAAGTAATTCTTCATTTTGTGCTAAATTACAAATGAAATAAGGCTATTTTTCAGTTTAGAAATTAAAAGTTTTATTTAAAAAACAGTTGTATGTATTAAATTAAGGAGAATAATGGTAAAAGTAAGAGTAAAGAAGGCAGAGAAATCAAGTTGAACAAGCAAATTTGATTTATAAGCCTTTTGTAGCCAGGATAATCTTGGAAATAATGCAGGCAACTTGAAGCAGTTTTGAGTTGTTAAGCATTAAAATGGTCAGTTGTAGTTTTGCAGCCTTATTAAAAATGCACTTCTTAGAAGGGTCCCATTCGGGTAAAAGAGATTTAAGACTAACCATTTGTATAGGACCAAGTTCCAAAATGGGGAATGGCTTCTAAGCTAAATTTTGATACACTGCAGTCATCATGAAATATGTTTTAAAAATTTACTCAATGAATATTTCTGTCCTATTTTCTTCTTAGAGGAAAAAGTTTGAGAACTGACAAGATGGCCTCACGGATTCATTTACTTCATTTATACTCTGCCTTTGCTAGTATTCACAACAAATGTTTTATCTCTCTATTAATAACAGGATCTCAAGAGATCAGTAATTAAATAAATGCAACAAAACCAAAAATATATAACACTCATAAAACAATAAAACAAGAACATGTGTTGTAATAAAAAACCCCTGTTAACAGCAGCAAAATCAATTAAACGGCAGCAGAAAGCAAAAAAAATGCCACCTATACAGGCCAGGGTAAATATTTTTTTTCCTCTGGCATCTAACACTCAGCAATGTATGGAGTGAAAGTTCTTTAAGCAAGATGCTGCAAGAGAACATTTTCTGTTCTCTCTGGTACCCACCGACAAATCCCAGTCCCCCTGCTTTCTTTTAACTTTTTTAAGTAGGCACAAAATGAAACAAAAGTAAAATGATTTTGTGATGGTTTTAGCATGTCAAAAGTCAGTAAAGCCATCATTCCTTGTGGCTTATTTCCACAAACACATCTAGCACCCAGTGCATCACTGTTCAGCCACTTGTTCAGCCACTTGTATCTACAGATAACCAAAGAAGAAGACAAGGGACCTCAAAAAAAGGAGACAAAATTAACATACGCTGATTTCCATTCATAGATGCAAATTTACACATAATTTCCTTGGGCTACAGCTTGTCCTGCAAATGTTTATGAAAAGCTGCAACAACAACAACAACAAAAACACCCACATGAAACCACTTCTGCTGATTATACTGGACAGAAGCAAGCAGAACCCAGATATTTCAGGAGACATGCCTCAAAAAGGGGGGGACTGCTCTCTGTAAAAGAGGATATCTGGTCATTCTACTTGTAGCCTAGTGTGTGAGCTGTTGTCATTGGAAAGTCATTTGTCTGAGAGTTGATACTTTATATGTGTTATTTTATAGCTGTTATATACATTCATTACTTGGTGATGCAATCAAAAAGTGATGAAGATGCATGTGAGAAATGTGACTTTAGCTATACTGAATAAAAGGAAAGGGTATGTAATTACTCATAGCCAGGGGGCAGCCTAACCAACAGCCAGAATCCCTTGCAGACCTTAAAACCATTGAAGAGCAGTCGAATGGCCACCATGTTGTCCAGACAGAGGCAACACATGTATTTTGCAGGTGCATACAGCTTCGTTATACATGAACCACTGGATTTTCAGGGTTCTGATTCATGTGTGCCAACACTGTACACACATGCAAAATACATGTGTTGCTGCTCTGTTCAGAAAATGTGGTGACCAGGGGTCATTTCCTGCAGGAGCGCACAGGAGCGCACAGGAGCAGAGCTCCGGCAGTAAAGAGTCCAGGGGGTGGGCACATGCAACAAGCCCCGCCCCCTGCTCCCAGCAGCCCTCAGTCAGAGCAAGAAACAGCCAGGTAAGCTGCAGAGCCCCCCCCCTGGCCCAAAACAGTCCAGTGGCACCTTTAAGACCAAGTTTTATTCAGGTATAAGCTCTCCCTCCTCTGCGAGGACAGATCTGCACGTTCTCCCAATAGCTAGCAATCCAAAACAGTCCAGTGGAGCCTGAGTGGTGGGTGTTGCCTTCTGACACACTTCCTGTTATGTCAGGGGGTGTAGCATATGCAAATAAGTTATGCTAATGAGTTATGTTAATGAGCTCCTGCACCTCTTTTTCTACGAACTGACCCCTGGTGGTGACCATGCATATCAAAGAGGGTTTACACATGGTGAACAGGGCTATAGTAGTAAGAAATCTTTAGACTTGAACTGCACATTTGAAAGAAAGGTCCCCAAAAAAGGGAAGGAGATCTGTGATTAGATCTCCTGCTACTTTTAAAAAGTTAAAAACAGCTAACACAGAGGTGAGAGGTGCTGCTAGGGAAAAGTGTACTTCTGCACCGTATCACCTGCACAAAGTTATCATTTGCCCTTTGGGAGAAAACATAGCCATACCTGTATGGTGCATGTATGCCTTTGAAGGGAAAAGAGTGCAACAAAGAGTCGATGTCCATGCCACGTGATCCCAATCCACACTTGTACTCTCTCTTGCACACAAGCTGTGTTTAGTGTAGTTTTTGAAATATTCAAACCAACTGGGAGAGTTGATCATACATCCTGCCATCTTGTCTAGATTGTTCCCAAGATCTGTTGGAATGAATGAATGTATTTGGATTGGACTGCCAGCCTGAAAAGCCCATATAGAATTATACTGGCCTACATCCAAGTGCTTATTCTCCAAGTACTTACTAATTATGGATTAGAACATAAATAACGTTTGAAGTTAGCTACTGAGTGTTCAATTGGAATTAAAATATATGCAAAATATATGCAATAATATGAATTAGAAAGCTTTCTTGCAATTCTAAAAATAATGAAAATTAATAAGAGCAATACACCATTACTGATGTTTGTGTTAAAATGGCATTTCTGGATTTGTAAGCATCTCATAACTATCTGATAGAATCCACTGTAAACTAATGATATTGTGAAAATTTATAATTGCCTGATTCAAAATGCAATTTTCTTAGTTTAGACTTGCATTTCACACTGAGGCTTCAAGAGTAATTTTCCCATCCTCACCATAAGCTAAAAGGATTATGAAACTAATGGCTGGGAGGTAGGGGTGGGAGTGAATAAACTAATAAAAAGCCTTTGCAAAGCTATGGGCTGTCAGGGGCCTATTATGCCAGGTCCTTTCCCTCGCTTTCACCATGCATGTCCATCAGGTTTTCTTTGTCATTCTGCACTGATTTTCCTCCCTTCAGCATTCAGTCACTTTCTAGTTGCTGTTTCCCCAGGTGTTCTGAGAATGCTTTTGTGCCAATTTCCCCTTTGTTTCACATCCAAGCCGAAGGTAATTCAAAAGCATACAGATTTCCCTTGGATTCCCCGCACACACCCTTTTGCCACCCCTCAAAGGTCACTCCCCAGCCCACATTGAGGTTGTTCCACCCACTGCATCTTCTGCCATCCTCCCCCCTTCATCAGTGTACAAGCTCCAGTTTTCCCTCATTGTTAATTTTTTAAAAAATGAGCAGCATGAGTGTAGCAATATGAGACTATCACTAGTCTTGGATTGTTGAATAAAAAAACAACAACAGAGGAAGTTTAAAAGGAGCTGTATGAGGTTTAGTTCCCTGCTGGTACTGACTTGAAAGGGGGATCGGAGAGGACTCAAACGGCAGTGTCTCCAGTGCAAAAAAAAAATTCATTATTGCATGCAAACAAAGGGGGGAATTGTCAGTGCGGAATGAAATTGACATATGATTTAAAGAGAGAGAGAACTGAGATGGGAAGCCTAAAGTTTTGAAAACATTTTTTTTGGGGGGGAAGCATTTTGGCAGTCTCCAAAAACCTAACATTAAAATGGCGACTGAGTCGCATGAATTTTCTGCAAACTGCCGAACTTAAGAACTGCTTGAGATTGATCCATTTAGAGGATGAGCACAATCAGGACAGGCTTCAAAAAAACTGCCAAGATCACGACCAGTGTGCAGGATCAAATTAGAGAATCACAAAGAGAAAACCACACGAATTTGCAAGGAAGGGCAGGAAATTAGCATTACTATGTAGCTGTGCTAGGGCATCAGCGAAAATAACCCCCCCCCTTTTTTTTTCAATTTAGTGGCACAAGACTTAAAAAAGCCCTCCAGAGCTTCTGCCAGAGACCTCCTCCTCCATACAAATGGCAACCCTGTGCAAAGCATGGTGGAGTTGCAACCAACTTTGCAGAGGCACGCACATGCACACACATTGCCAACAATCACAGTTTGCAATGCTAGGGTCGGTGGGTTCTACCATGCGTTCTGTTCACTCAATACGTTCCCCAATATTATGAGATCGTGTGACTCTTTC
>NW_015172009.1:30775-38304 GCF_001447785.1 Gekko japonicus
CTCTTTCCCATTTTTCACAGTGGCCAATAACACACCAGAGAATCCCCTAGTACTCGGCAATATGGAAAATGAGGCTTAACAATTGCTTGTCAGTTTAAAAAAAAAAATCTGGTCAGTTTCAACATAGGGTTCTCCCCCCCCCCTTTGCCTATGTTCCTTTCTGTTCCCTTTCATTCCACGAATTAATGCTAAAATGCATGCACAAAACCTGAACCAATGGGATTTAAATGGAAGGCGCTTGCTGGACGCTACTGTGCAGCTGCTGTAAGGCAATTGCATAGGTTTAAAAAAACCAAAAAACTTTGGACGCCACCCCCCCCACACATCACAAGGTGACGTTCCACCCCAATTTAGAAAAGTGTGGGGGGGTATTGTATCTGCAGAATAAATACACTAGAGGAAAAAGAATGGTGCATAAGGTGGGCACAGAATCCGAAGTCAAGATTAAAGGCTTACTGCTCTGAAAATCTGCATTAGGCTGTGTATGGGTAATGGGCCAGGGTTGAAAAGTGTCCTGATGTTTAGGAATTACACAGCTTCTTTTTTCAAGGTCTCAAATTTTCCTGGTCTTTCCATAGTTCCTAGGACCTTTAAAGAACCTTAGCTCTATCTGAAGTGTGGTTAGTGTCAAAGACTTGGCTGAAAAGTTAAATGGACATTCTTGACATGTCAGGTGCAGAAACTCACTTCACATTATAAGTAAATTTAGAATTCTTAGGTAGGATGTACTTACCTAGCACTATGAAGTACTTGCAAAAATGCTTTATGCTGACTGTACCATAATAATTAAATACTAGTGAACAGATTCCATGATTAGAGGTTTATTACAAGTAAGAGATGAATCTCAGAAACAGTAGGTCAGGGTTTTTCTCAGATGTTACTTCAAGCGTAACCTCTTTCTCCAATGAAGATTAACAACTCAGTCATGAACATTTATCTGGAAGAAAGCAGAATTGTGTCAGGGAAATTTACTTCCAAGTAAATAGTTTTGAATCAAAACTTAGTAGTCCTATAAGCCACTGTTCCAATGATAAGTATTTACAGTGCTGGGAATTGTACTAACACTGTGAGCCAACCTATCTTGTTGCACAATCTGGGTCATGGCCTCTAAACCATAAGTGATCAACTCTGTCAGGTGTGATATAAGCTGTGATATGGAACCCCACAAATGCCAGGAAAGAGCACAGTTTGGCAATTAAACTGAAGGGCAATAAGAAAATTGTTTCCTTTTAGTCTAAAGGACTATGTAAAGCGATTAGTATTGGCGCATGGCTAACACTTCTTTTTAAAAGTCTGAAAACCTGCAAATAACACTCCATCAAAATATTTCCAAATTCTTTAAGGATTTCACAATAGATTGCAAAAAACTGCATCTACCCTTTTGTAGCATTTTTTTTCCTAGCAACAATTCAAGAGGTTCCGTTTGGGGCCCAAAAACTATGAACAAGCTACAGAGCATTTACTGACAAAACCTCAGTCTCAACTTTGCATACCAGAGCTGACTTTCCCCCCACAGAGAACGCAGTATGCCAAACCATCATCTTGAGAAAGGAAGAAAATAAAAATCAGTGTGCACTGATTTTTACTTTTTCCCCTTGCTCTCAGTATGGCAATCAGAACTTAAGGCTAGAAGGTGCTGGTGAATTGCAGCATCTCAGATAGAAAGAGCTTGCTGTGGTCACCTCACCAGGCTGGTCCTATGGCTGTGCAGTGAGCACTGGCTCATGTAAGGAGAGATGTGGTGGAACCAGGTGCCTATTAGGCACTGCTAGGTGGCTTCTAATTTATGTCTGAGTCCTGCTTCCTTGGGTTAGAAGCAGAAGAAAAGCGAAGAGGAGAGGTTTGTCAGACTACACAGAAAGAAAACTGGGCAGGAGGTAAGAAAAATGGAGACTTATTTTCTGGGTAGCAGAAGGAAAATATGTTGGGCAATTAATTGAAGGGAGATTGATTTGGAAGATTTTGAGGACCCCGTCTCTTCCTAGAACATAGTGTATTGGCTTGGCCAAGTCATTCATCTTTTAGCCTCACTAGTTTGGCTTCTGTGAAATCAATCTTGCATTAGCAAACATAAAAGCAAAGGAATAGTTTTGGGGGGTTAGGCTCAGATCTCACCTCTTCCTTTGAAGTTTGTGTTTTCGGGCACATCCTTTATCTGCATGTAGTGCAACTTTCTGCTTTCAGCAGGGGCCAATCAAATGCCTGTGGGAAGTTTACAAGCCCAGATGGAGGGCATTGCTTTGCTGTTAGTCCTCAGCATCTGGTGAGCATACTCTGCATACAGAAAGACCCAGTTCAGTCCCTGGCAACTCCAGTTAAAGAATCTCAGGTAGCAGTTTTGTGAGACCTTTTTCTCCCTGGAAAACTTCCACCAGTTAGAGTAGTCAATGTTCATGTTGATGGATAAATGTGTAGTCTTGGTATCAAGCAATTCTTATGACCATTACATAGTTATCTAAAATCTCACTGCACAGGAACACTTTCTTTTAAAAATAATCTTTTCACTGTGTTCTCCACATCCACCACAAACTTCACTGCTGCTAATATTCAGGAAAATTATATTAACAACCAACTTGATTCATTTCAGTCCTTCTTTTTTTCCCCCAATAACATTTTATTGGTATAATGCAATAGTATTAAGAAAACGTACTGAGACAGCATTTATTGCTCTGGTGGATAATCTCTGACTGCAGACTGACAAGCAGAACTCCTCTGTGTTGATTTTATTTGGACCTGTCAGTAGTTTTTGACCATACAATCTTAGTAGAGCATCTGGAAGGCCTATGGTTAAAAGGCTTGGCATTAAAATGGCTCTGCTCCTACCTAACACAGAGAACCTTATCAGTAGAGCATAACCTGTGGTGCCCTTTCACTTATGCTCTTTAACATCTATTTGCATGCTTTGGCAGAGATGTGGTCGACTATCACCAATATATAGATGATACTCAACTATGTATTTCTTTGTCCAAGCCACCAGAAGTGGCAGTCTCTGTGCTAAGCCAGTGCCTGGAAGTGGTGGTGAAGTGATTAAGAGAGGACAAGCTGAAACTGAATTCATGATGCTGTTAGGAAAGGCTGATTTTGTGTGGTTCTGCCACTACAGATTGAAGGCATGATGGCCCACCTCTGACTTGGTGAAACTCCTGGAAGTAAAATTGGTCCCATAGTTGCTCTTCAAAAAGCAAGTCCAAGAAGTGACTAGGAGCCCTTACCAATGTTTCCTCTAAGCTGTGTAGTCTTGTGAGCAAAAATTGTATTTTGTGAGCTACTGGCTTTATAGTTGTGAGCAAGCGATTTGGCTACTGCATAAATTTGTTTGCTCTGGAGCCGTCCTTCCTGAGCTAAGACAAAAATGTGTGAGCCGGAGGCTAAAAAACTGTGAGCTAGCTCACACTAACTCAGCTTAGAGGGAACACTGGCCCTTACTATTATTAAATGGAGTGTGCCAACAGGCCTCATAGCTTGATCATGCTCACCATGCCATAATGATGCACACCTCAGTAAACTCAAGGCTAGATTATCTGTAATGTGTTGTATGTGGGGCTGCTGTTGAAAATTGTTTGGAAAACTATTTGGAAACTTCAACTGCTAGATTACTGACTGGGTTACAGCAGTATGATCATGTAACACTGGTGCTTTGGCAGTTTCATTGGCTACCTATTTATTTTGAGGCACATTTCAAGGTGCTGATTGCTAACTTTCCCTATGTGAACCAACTAAGGTCATTTGAGTGCCACGTTTCAGATGCCTCATATTCAGGAGGTTTGTTAAACTGTAGTCCACACATGCTGTTTTTAGTGCCTGACCCCACACTTTGGAACAGCCTGCTAGACGTGGCATGGAAAGCTTCTACACTCTCTTCCTACTATAAAAGCTGCAGGGGTTCCATTTATGGTAGATGTAGAAAATTAACACAAAGCTCTTGGGGAAAATGTGGCCATGTCATAAGATGTTAAGTTATTAAGTACCAAGGTACTACTGGAATGCCAAATTCTTGGGGGAGGCAAGAGGGTATTGGTGTTGTTTAGTCCTATTTGTAAACTTCCCGGAAGTATTTGACTGGCTACTTCTAAAAAAACACTGAGCTTTGGTCTGATCTAGTAGGTCCCTTTATTCATGTTCCATTAAAAAAAAGAAAAAAAAGAATGGGACCTTGCAAATGCTGCATGAGTTCTGAGAAAGTCACCTTGTGGTGAATTTTTCACCTCACAAATAGTAGATTTGGTACAGTGAATATATTCAAAGACAAAATCAGTTCACTAACCTAAGTATAATGTCCTGTTTAGAAAGCAGCACATAGCTTGGACCATGCCTTTTTAGAGCTGTAAATACAACCTGTGTTAGGACCCCCTTACACATCTGATAGTAATAGAAATGGGGGGGGGGAGAAATTGTGCACATTAAATTCAACTTGTATGCTTGAGAACGTTTCCTGATTTATTAGCACTGCTGCTAGGGTTGGCTGAGAGAGAAGTGTGATGAGCTATTTAAAGCAAAAGAAGAATACTTTTGACTAACACATGATAGATATATACCATACTGCTGACTTTTATTTTAATTACTTGCCAGAATGCAGTAGAATGTTGAAGGATGATGTTTCACAGAGAGAGGCTGTGATTCCGAAACATTATTAGAAATCCTTCAGGCCCACAAATAACAAAAGCAGTTAAGTGGAGAAATATTTAAAGCTGGCAGCAGGACTCTAGAAGTCATTTAATCATGAACACACCAAGCTCCAATTTGATGTATTTATTACATGCTATCAATATCTGGATATCTATCTGGATAGATGAAACTGGATTTTAAAAGTCTGAAGTATTCTGTGTTTTTATCTCCAAGTTTTTCAATACTAAGGCTTCAGACATGATACATGAATAGCACTTAGATGCAGGAAAATACCTGGCAAAGCATTCAAGGGCACACATCTCCGTTATGCTATGTACATATGCCATGTATGTGCCCTTTGAATCTACAACCAATTGCAAATGGCAAAGATGAAGTGTGCAAGCTGTAAGTAGTGCTCACTGAAGAAGGGCCATGGCTCAGTAGTATAACAATGCTTTGAAAGCAAAAGGGCCCACATTCAATCTCTGGTATCTCCAGTGAAAAGGAAATAGTAGGGATTTTGAAAGACCCTTCTCTGTCTGAGACTCTGGAGAGTGAATGCTGGTGGCAGTAGGTGCTACTAGACTAGATGAACCCCTGCTGAAACTCTATAACACAGTTTCAAGATTTGCATATTATTTCTTCATTCATATTGTTTGTGGATTGGCTTTCTCACAGGGACTCAAGGTGGATTACACATAGCGAGTCAATACAATCAACACAATGGGACATTCCGTAACCAATGCATGAGGATTTTAGAACTCTGGAACCCCCAGAAAGAACTGAAGCACAGCATAAGTATTCATATCACACATCAAGTGATACAGAAATTACATAAATAGGATCCTCTTTACAATAAGCTATATACAGCAGTATAGACCACAGTCCCTAATCATCTATCCAAGCAAGCCTGTAAAACCATTTTGAACAGTGCAACTCTATTGCCTGCCTAGAAAAGCTGTCTTGAATAGTTCAGTGTTGCATAGTTTGTGGAAAACCAGGAGGGTGGGAGCTTTCCTGAACTCCTCAGGCAAACCCACAAAGCGGGAGCCACAGTGGAGAAAGCACGTGTGTACAGGCATTTGTTGATTTTGCCCATTTGCACGCTGGCACCTGCAAAAGTCCCTGCTGACTTGAGTGAAGTTGTCAAGGACAGGGGCAGTCGCACAAATAAGAGGGGCCAGGACCATGAAGAGCTTTGTATGTATACAGCGGTGTTTTCTTCACCTCTGTTTTTATTGCATTTATACTGTAAACATAGTATCAATTTGTCTATGTATATTGTACCTTATATATTGTTGAATAGATTTTCATACTCTAAAGCCCAATTCATCAAATGAATGAAATGAATCCTTAGTCAGTAGATATTACAAGTGGGAACCTGCACAGATTTGTGGGAGGCATCTTATTTCTCCCTTCCTCACTATTTCCTCTTCCTGCCATGAAAGCACCCATAGCCTTTTCCTGCTTCTTTCTCTCCTTCCCACCCAAAGCCAACCTACCTTTATCTGCCCCTTTGTCTTCAACACCCCCCCACATCCTCTACCTAGGAAAATAGGGTTGCCAGATGTTTACCATCTGCCAGCAGGGAGCTCCATGTTGTTCCCTGGGACCTTCTGGTGTGCGCACAAAGCACACTTGCTGCAGTGACATCACCCAGAAATGATGTCATCACACCAGATGTGTTGTGCAGGGGATGCTCTATCATTTGGCCAAAAACTCTATGGTCACCATAGTGTTTTTAGCCAATGCTAGAACGTCCTGTGCGATATGCCTGCTGTGATGACATCACCTCTAGGTATGCTGAAGCTCTTTGGGGGCGGGGCTCCCTCACCAGCCAGCTGGCCAGCAGCAGATTGGGGACCTCAAAAATCAGGGAATCCCTGCCCCCATCAGGGGGATGCAAACCAAGAAGAGAAATCATGGGATGGGCGGTGGAAATAAGCAGAACAACCGTGATGTATTAAGCCAAAATAAAATATCCAAAGACTATTAAGTTCTTATCCAATATCCAGTTTACTTGAAGCAAATCAATATCTCAAAAATAATTCACAATGATGCCATTGTGTCGATGGCATCATTGTGAATGATTTTTGAGAGATTGATTTGCTTCAAGTAAACTGGATATTGGATAAGAACTTAATAGTCTTTGGATATTTTATTTTGGCTTAATACATCACGGTTGTTCTGCTTATTTCCACCCATCAGGGGGATGGCAACCCTATAGGAAAACTATGGCCCAGTCGTGTAGTGCCAGCTGCTGGGCCAGGCCCACTTGCATGGCAGGGAACCCTCAAGGACGTATGGGGTGGTATGTCACTTCCCCCATATCCCCCTTCCTCCATTATTTCTCCTGCCCCTCTACCTGGCAATCCCCAAGTCCTCCCTCCTTTCCTTGCCTCATTCTCTCCTTCTCAGGTATTCACCAACCTACCTTTTATCCCATCTATATTATTATTTTTCTTTGTCTATACCCTGCCTTTCTCCACAGTAGGTACCAAAGGAGCTTACATAATTCTCCTACCCTCCTCCTGACAATTATGTCAGGCAGATTAGACTGAAAATATGTGCTTGGCACAACATCACCTAGTGAACTTCCATGGCAGACTGCCACTGAGGATTTCCATTTCTAAAAGCTACAGATGTTCCTTTTATCATTTGGAGGTGTGTGTTTTTTACCACCCCCCATGTATTTTTATGGAACCTGTTTATTTTTCAGGTTTGTAGAAAGATCTGTCTTGTCTGTTCATGACTCCAGTCACCAGATTTAGGTGTCCTTAAATTTTGCTGACTTGGCTATTAGAATATAGAATACATCTCCCTTATAAATAAAAGCCGAATGGTGGTGGCACTTCTCTAGAACATTCCACACGCTCCAAAATCAGTTTGCTCTCTGATCTGTCATTCAGAGGGTCTCCCTATCC
>NW_015172009.1:38671-61549 GCF_001447785.1 Gekko japonicus
TTACAGCTGTTCTTTAGGTAGCAGAGATCAGTTCCTCTGGAGAAAATGGTGGACTCAGTGTCATTATACCCTGCTGAGGTTACCACAGCAAATTGACACTGAGTGTCCAAGGCCGGGGCACCCGCCCAGAGCCTCTTTCTAGAGGTCGTTGTATTTATTTCCACAACGGGCCTTTTTCCTAGTACCAACATAAAGCAAAAAAACATGGAAAGCAGTGTTTACGTGCTATGAATTACCCCTTGTAACTGACATGCCTTTCATATTAAGGCAAAATGTTAGGGCACTCTTTTCCTGGTTAACTGCTTTCATAGAAATATCACAGGCCATGCTTCTTGCATTTTATGGTCCTTTATAATTTACTGCGTATATGTGTTGATTCATAATATAGTTCATGGCCCAGTGAAGCAAGCTCTGGACCACAAAAGTTTATCCCAGATTAAATCCATTAGTCTACAGGACCAGGAGACTCCATTTTGTTTTGATCCATAAAGAAAAGTCTTCCCTTCACATACACAAGTTAAGGATATAAATTGAATTATAAATAAATATAATGTGTACTGATGAAGTTGGGGGTAGCTAATCAGGTGAAGTTGATCAAACCTTAGAGAGGTCCAGTGTAGGCTATTTTCATCACAGAAGGCCTAGGATCCTTTTTGCAGTCTTGACCATCACTATGACTTACTCATCACAGGAGGGAAAGGTAAGGGAGCCTCAATTTAGGTTTCAGTTTTAACATCTCACAAGAAATCTAAGAAGTAAAGGAAACTTTCCTGCAAGTTCTGGCAAGAACTATTTGGTACAAATACAACACTAACTTCAAAAATGTACATATACTCTTACTTGTTTATAACCACAGATATATACAAGTTATTTATCACAGCAATATATACAAAAAGAATGTCCTACAGATGAAGCATTCATCCTGATTAAACAGCCCAAAACATATCTTTCCAAAATTCAGGATCCTAGGATAAGTGCCATAAAGGCCAGACGAAATGTATTTCTGGAAACATTATGTAATAGGCAATGCAACATGTAAGGAACAATGTCTTCTCTTTAATGCATTTCTGATATCAGTAAGTCAGGGTTCTAAAATATTTGCCATCCCATTAGGTAGAGGGAATGTTTTGGAACAGCAATCATTGTATCATGTATATTATGCATGAATAATCTTGAGCTCACTACAATCAGTGGATTAAAGTGTGTTAACTCTGCATTGGATTGTGCACTAGTATCTAATATAGAACTAATTCTGTTCTAGATGTGTGCCTCCGGATGGTATAAATTGCCAAAATTACCATCCCACCCCTCTTATAGTTGACACTCAAACACAGATAAGTAATGTATTTTGGGATTCATCTGTCTGCTACAGTTCTTCTTGGATTTGGATCATCTCCTAAATATTAGTAATGATTCAGTACCAAGGAAGTGAGTTAGGAAAAAGAATGTAGAAATATTTACCATTAAGGGCCCAAACATGCAAAAATTGCACAGGATGAGGTTGAACTGAGTCAGCCTCTTTTTTACTAACCTTGTTTAAATCAACATGCTCATCAAAAGGATTTACATTCAAGTACATTTACTCTTTGTAGTTAGATCAATACAAAACACCCCAATACAAAGAATGAGGACTTGATTCCAAATGCCCACCAGTTGCTCTCCATCTTTTTATTGATGCCCTTCTGGATATTGGGTTGGGTGCTAACCACTGCACACAGAAGTGCTAACCACTCTCTCACACACCCCATCGTTTTGCAGCCTCCCCCAACTGTTCTTGGGATCAGGAAATCCCTAGAATCAGCATTAGGCACCATGTAGGAGACTGTAGGGGAAGGAGAGAACCAGGAGAGAATCAGCAAAAATTAAAGTGCCAGTGAAAACAAGGTTTGGATCCAACCCATTGGTGTTTTCTGCTTGCCTATGGTTCAAATTGTACCACTGTGGTTATGTACAGTACTACTTTTGATAGCTTCATACATGCATCCATGACTGGTACATCCTAAAAGACAATAATCTGAACTATCAAGGAAACATTTATCCTATGTTCATTTATTTTCCAGAAGAACAAGCCCGTTGAATTGATGGATAACTTCTAGAGTAAACCTGTGAATATATATTTAAATACTCCAGCTTTGACATCCATTTTGTCATCTCTTCCCCCCCCCCAAAAAAAACCACACACACACACACATACATATCATTTTGTAACAATAGGAAAGGTTGAAGGAGCTGGGTATGTTTAGCCTGGAGAGGAGATGACTGAGGGGTGATATGATAACCATCTTCAGGTACCTGAAGGGCTGTCATATAGAGGATGGTGCGGAGTTTTTTTCTGTTGCCCCAGAAGGTCAGATCAGAACCAATAAGGTGAAATTAAATCAAAAGAGTTTTCGGCTAAACATCAGGAAGAACTTCCTGACCATCAGTGGAATAGGCTTCCTCGGGAGGTGGTGGGCTCTCTTTCTTTGGAGGTTTTCAAACAGAGGTTAGATGGTCATCTGTCAGCAATGCTGATTCTGTGAATTTAGGCAGATCATGAGACGGAACGCAGGAAGGGTTGCATCACTGCCTAATTCTTGTGGCCCTTTCTTACATGCCCAGGGAAATGCTGATTGCCACTTTGGGTTCAGGAAGAAATTTTTCTCCAGGCCAGTTTTGCTGGAGATCCTGGAGGTTTTTTGTCTTCTTCTGGGCATGGAACAGTGGTCACTGGGGGTGTGGGGGGAAGTATTTGTGAATTTCCTGCATTGTGCAGGGGGTTGGACTAGATGTCCTTGGAGATCCCTTCCAACTCTATGATTCTATGAAAAGAATACTAATGACACTAGTATAACTAGCATGTCAGTGTGATATAGTGTGATATAGTGGTCAGATTGTCAGAGAGGGATCTGAGAGACCCATATTCGAATCCCCACTCTGCCACGGAAGCTGGCTGGGTGACCTGGGCCAAATTGCACACTCTCAGCCTAACCTAGCATGTAGGTCCAGGTGGTCAGCCATGTTGGTCTGAAGCAGAAGACGTTTGTTGGTCTTAAAGGTGCCACTGGACTCTAAATTTGTTCTACTAGCTCGTAGGGTTGTTGTAAGGATAAAATGGAGTAGCAGAGATTAGTGTAAGCCTCTTTGGGTCCCATTTGGGAGAAAGGCAAGGTATAAATGAAGTAAATAAAACTATTTGATTTGAATCTAGAAATGATTTTGAATTATTTTCTGGGCCATAAATCTAATCATTCAGCATCATTTGTTGGATACTTGCTCATGCAATATTCAGCTAATAAAATAGGCTGATTCTTAACCCATTCCAGGGTCCTTCTAATAGCGAGCAATCAAACATGTCTACTTGGAAGCAAGTTCATTTTATTTACAGGGAAATGCTGTTAGGATTGTAGCCTTGGACTGACTTGGTTAATATCTCCAAGTGGTATTGATGCTCATTTCCAGAAACATCTAGCTAAGAAAGCCCCCCCCCCCCAAATCCATAGAGGTTTTCTCTAACAACTATTGGCTGCTTCTGCAGGCTGACACAAAGAATTTGGAGGGGCTATCACAGCATTCTGTCTTTCATGTGGCAGAGTGAAATGGAGAGGGTTAACCAAATCTGGGGAGAGAAGATCAGACAGAAGCGTTATTCTGCATGCCCCCCCCCAGTCAGTTCTGGCCCCATACTGCTTTGGTTTATCCCCTGATTTCCACATGCATTTTTGTTCCTTCAGGTTTTGCTCCCCACCCCCACCCCCGGCCTACCTTCCTGTTTCCTTTGAGACCATTTTTACCCCAATCTTTTTCTGGAAGCTGATTTTGGTTGCCTTCTTTCTTGTACAAAATGTTTCTGTCCATGTTCTTTTTCCCGCCCTCCAGCCCACTTTTCAATTATTGGAACGTCATCATCATCAAACCACTCCTTCTCACCTCACCCCCCAAAAAAACAAGTGGTTGAGTTTTTAAATTCTTTTTAAAAAAACAGCACTAAAATACTGATATTGATAGACCAATGTAATATAAGTTTCAGCAGGCTCTATGAATTCCATTTTTAACCTAATCTGGTATATAAGGAAAAGGGCATATTGTTAAAAGGGAAAGGAATGGAGACTTGCTTTTCTTAAAAATGAAAGCTGGGAATTCAGGGAACCTGCTTAACCTGTCATTAGAACAGTACATCAATATATCAAGATCATGGCTGCATTCTTTTTGAAAAAGTCACCCAAATAATGATATATCAGTAGAAGCATGTGCAAAAATGGGGGATGCTGTGACACCATTCTCCCTTGAAAATCCATGTGCAGAAGAAAATAAACACTACTGTGAAAATGCAGAGGGGAGGTAGATGTGCAGAAGAACCCAGTGTTAGTGGATCAACTGCCAAGAAAATTAGAAATCAAGTGTGCAGAAAAGCCCAAAAGATTCTGCATTTAAATTAAAAAAACTGGACAGAAAAGCTAAGGAATTAAGAGCCCCATTTATAGCTCAAGATTCACATAAAGGGAAGGAATTCATCAACTTCAGCACTGTATCATTACTCTCACTTTACAAGCAGCCTCCCACTTGCCTTGTCCAAATTATGGGATGAGACTAAAGTCCTCCCAATTAATCCGGATGAAAAATGTCAGCCTAAAAGCAAGAAGATGGCTCCCCCACTGCTAGAACTAGAGATCATCAACGAAATCTGGCATTGGAAACAAACATTTCCCACAGGTTTTACTGTGTGGGAAAATTCTGGACAGTATTCTACAAACTTGTTTCAATATTATTGCCATCTCCAATCATAATGCAGAGTTAATGTACACTGTGTGGCTTTGTCTTGCAAGCTGCAAGGTGAATTTTAGACACTGAAGTTGTACTATCTCTCCTTATATATAATTCTGTTTTGGTCATGGACTCCCCTGAACATTCCAACACGCTCTGAAATCAGTTGGCTGAATGATCTGTCATTCACAGGGTCTCCCTATCCACTGGCTGCGTTGCCTGAGTCCTGCCTCCAACATTCTAAACAGTTTGCTGTTCCTCTCCCCCTCATAGTCAGTCAGAACACAGAAGTCATTTGCATATGTGGCCTGATTGGCCTTTGCCTCTAATATTCTAAATAGTCTGCTGTTGCTGTTGGGAGTCCTGAGGTAAAATCCATATCCCAATCTCCCTGTGGAGCCTGGAGATCTTCCCAGCCACAGCACATCATTTCCCCTACAGAAAATTTCCCAGCTATTACAACTGATGCCCAGATGACCAAGATCAGGTCTCCTGGAGGCAATGGCTGCTTTGGGCAGTGGACCCTACGGCATTATACCCTGCTGAGGTCCCTCCCCACCCCGTCCCTCCTCAGGCTCCACCCCTCAAATCTACAGGTATTTCCCAACCCAGAGTTGGCAACTGTGTAACTGGCTATGGAACCACTTTCCAGACCCTTGGAATCCAGAAGACATGGCATAGGAGGAGGTGCTTTTTTACCCAAATTATCATAAGCCATCGTCCAGGCAACACCTGGAGATCTCCAGCTTACAACTGATGTCTAGATGACCAAGATCAGTTCCCCTTGAGACAATGGCTGCCAGTGAACTATATGGCATTATACCCTGCTGAGGTCCCTCCCACCCCAAACCCTCCCCTCCCGAGGCTCTACCCATCAAATCCACAGGTATTTCCCAACCCAGAGTTGGCAACCCTGTAACTGGCTATGGAACTGTTTTCCAGACTCTTGGAACACAGAAGACATGGCATAGGAGGAGGTGGTTTTCTACCTTAGCTGCAACTAGGTAAAGGTAAAGCTTTCCCTTGCTCGAAAGCAAGTCGAATCTGACTCTAGGGATGCGGTGCTCATCTCCGTTTCCAAGCCGAAGAGTCAGTGCTATTTACAGACATTTCCGTGGTCATGTGGCCGGCGTGACTAGATGCCGAGGTGCACGGAACGCTGTTACCTTCCCACTGATGTGGTACCTATTTATCTACTTGCAGTTTCTTGCTTTCGAACTGCTAGGTTGGCAGGAGCTGGGACCAGAGACGGGAGCTCACTCCGTCATGCGGCAAATTAACATAAGTCAGGAGTGGAGGGAACCATACCTGTTACCATGAGGCTGTCCTCCCATTCTACCCAATTGGGGCAGCAAAATGACTTGAGACAGCCCTGCCTTATAGCTAAGCAGAAGGAAATAAAAATGGCTTTCCTCCCTCTAGTTTCCCACTTCCCTCTGCCACCTCATCAGCCACAGACGGGACACTCACCTGGTGCTTCCTTCTAGAGATCGTTGTATTTCTTCCCACAACGGGCCTTACTCCTACTTTAGCATAATGAGGTAGTTATATGGAGTGCTGAGAATTTTAATATTCCACAAAAATGGGAATAAAATATTAACACATTAACCTAAAGCTTGTAATTTCAAACAAGGATGCCTTTCTGGAAGACTGGAGCATATTTTTCTGCTCCGCTGCCATCTGTCTATAAAAAGGTAATTAATTAGCATTTAATTTTTTAAAAAAAACCACTGCTTCAGAGAATGCTTGTGAATAGGTCTCATAAGCCTGTTACATTCATAATAAGAGAGGTAATTACACCACTGAAGAGTCATTACAGAGACCGTTCCTCAATGGATGTTCTGTTTTAATGGCAAAACACTGAAACAAGTTCTTAGCTTCCCCAAGAAAGCCACTTTGTGCCAAATTTACAGCGCTAGTTGAATCTGGAAACGTAAACTATTTTTTTCCTTTGTCATTACAGATTATTTTTTTTGCACTCCTATTGAGAAAAATTATGTATACAGAAACTATATAAAATATCTAGGGAGATGACATTTGTTCATTCCTGACACATAGGCTGAATTAATTTATGAGTAGATACAAGTCAGCTGCAATAACACTGTATCAGTAATAGATTTTTGGATACTTTTGATAAAACATACATTATTTCTTCCATCTGATTTAACATTGTATATCTGACATGAGACTGCAAAAAAAATTAAAAGTACTTAATTGAGCTTTGAACTTACTATTTCATCTTTTTCTTCCGAACTGAAAGCATAACACGATAATACATAAATCTATCATCATACAGCATCTTGCCAATAAATAAACTGGTAGTCGTGACATCTCATATGTAAATATTATATGCACTTGGCGTGATCTAACAAATGTGTGTGTGCAGACATGCAGATGAAGGTTCCACATCTAAGACCTCTACACAGACCAGGAACTGAGAGCTGAACAGGGTTTTCGTATGACACCAAAGCCTGGATCCTTGCATCAAGCAGCTGGGCTGCATGTGCTGTTCTCGTGCATAAATGCAAACAGCAGCACCCAATGCTTTCAGCTTTCATGGCACTGATGGCATTTTTGGGCAGAGATCTGAATCCAGGGTTCCTAGGCTCTTGTCAGCACATGATCAACACTGTCAAAACGGGTTGAGCCACCTATCTAATGGAGGGATGATCCTGCACAGATAATCAGGGGAGAACAGAGTCATCACCTTTGCAGCTATATTTCTGGACAGAGGCCACTGTATTTATTGGAGATTTAGAAATCCAAGTTAGATACTGAAATGTTTGAACAGCTCCATGCCCCAAGGGAAGGTTCAGGGTATTCTACTTAAAGTTCTGTGACTAGGCTTGCAGTTTGCCCCCTGTGGCAGATAAATCCTCACCCTTGAGAAACTGAGGAGCAGCAGAAAAAATAGCCAGAAATTTTACCATAAAGATTAGGGGAAATTCCTAGAGTATCACCTGGAAGTGACATTACACCCTCCCAAATTCTGTTCATCTCAGGCACTGCCCTCAAATTCTCCCTGTATTTGATGAGGCGGTGCTGGCAATTCTATGGAGGCAATGAGAAGAGCCAATAAGCTTAGCTAGAGACACCTGGAAGTGACATTACACCCTCCCAAATTCTGTTCATCTCAGGCACTGCCCTCAAATTCTCCCTGTATTTGATGAGGCGGTGCTGGCAATTCTATGGAGGCAATGAGAAGAGCCAATAAGCTTAGCTAGAGAAGAAGAAGAAGAAGAACAGATTGGATTTATACCCCGCCCTTCACTCAGAGTCTCAGAGCGGCTTACAAACTCCTTTCCCTTCCCCTTCCCACAACAGACACCCTATGAGGTAGGTGAGGCTGAGGCAGCTCTGACAGAAACTGCTCTTTTTCGAGACTTCCAGTTTACAGCGGCGCTCTAGCAGACTCACCTCCCGGACCTCCCGGGGGTGAAGCTGCACTCCAGCCGAAGGAGGGGGTGCGCAGGCTCACTTACCCCCCCCAGGGGCCCAGCAAAGGGACCCTGGCCATGGAACTTACAAGAGGTTGCCTCTTCAAGGGCGAAATGCCGGAAAATTGAGGCACCTCTTCGTTCCGACAGTTCTCCGTACTGTGAGACCGAAGGGATTTAGTGACACTGACCGGGGCAAGCATGGGAGATCCAGCGGCAGAAATGAAAGTTGAAAGTGAGGTCGAACGACCAATTATGCACGTGAGTCAGTTTTGAAGCGTTTATTAAAGGGGAAAAGATCGCTCCCCACCCCCACCGAACGGGAAAAAGGCGAGCATGGAGAACATGATCTTTTGAGCGATTGAGGGGGGGAGCGGAAGAAAACGCGAAGGAAACTGCCTAGAAGTACTTACCAAAGCGAATCTAAGCGGTCAAGCACACATTCAGAGACTTTTTTAAAAATTGCGAAAGTAAACAAGCGAAAAAGATGGTGGAGAAGAAGGACAGAGAAAAACTTTTGAAAGTGAAAGGGTCTGAGAGCCCGAAACCGGAAGCTACCAGCGAGGTGGCAAAGCCTATAGTGGAATATATGCACCCTCTGCTGGAACAGCTGAATAACTTCAAGGAACAGATGTCTATAGTGACTCAAAGTATTACTGCACAACAAACCCAGATAAACGATATGATAAAAATAATGAAGCAAGATACTGAGAAGGTAAAGGAAGTGGCTACAACTACTCAGAAGGTAAAGAAAAAAGTACAAAAACTGGAAAGGAAACAAATCTCCATGGAAGATCAACTGCTGCAAGTGCAAATGGAAAAGGCCAACATGATTCTTCGCTTCCAGGGCATGCCAGAGAACAGGGGGGAGAATCTTAAAGAAGTGATGATGGAATTACAAGCCCCAGTGAGAGAAATGAAGGCGGAATCGCTGCTGAGCAAGATGGATGTGGTTTACAGATCATATTCAGGCTATATAAAGAAAAATAATCTGCCTGGGGAAATTGTCATAAGATTCTCGAAGAGGCATGTGAGGGATGCAATCCTGAAAGTGGTTGATGGAATACCCCTGAAAGTGGGGGGAAATACCATCAGAACGCTAAAGGATATTCCATTTGAAGTAAGACAACGGAGAAGGAAGTACAAAGAACTTGTGCTTTTTCTTCAGACAAACTCAATTGGATATAAATGGCTATTTCCAGAAGGCGTGGGTTTTTAGTTAGTAGTGGGTTCTTTTGCTTTATCCTATATATGTAATCCCCCCTTCCCTTTTTTCTGTAGTAGTTTTGTAGTTTGATTAAAAAAAACATAATAAAAAATCCCCTCCGGGGGCTCAAAAAAAAATAAACTGCTCTTTTTCAAGAACAGCTCTGACAGGACTATGGCTTGCCCAAGGTCATCCAGCAGCTGCAAGTGGAGGAGTGGGAATCAAACCCAGTTCTCCCAGTTTAGAGTCTGCGCACTTAACAACTACACCAAACTGGCTATGTGGAAACTGATTGTGCACTGCAGGGATGACCAAGAATCTTCTGCAATGCACCAAGGTTTGACAGCAGACATGAAAACATTCCACGACAGAAGTTGATGCAGATAGAGTTTGCTGAAAGTAGAACGTTTGAGATACAATGGTCTTCCTTATTCATAGATCTACATTACCACCAGCATTCAAAGACAGTTTGCATGATAGAATAACTGAGGGTGATAATGTAGATCCATAAATAAAGAAGCACTAAAGTAAAAAGCATTCCCAGCTTTTCAAGTCAGTTCTAGATTCCTCCCTGCCTCCCCAGGTTTTTCCATTTGTGCCATCTACTGGTCAAAATATTTAACTGCATCCTCAGTTTTTAGACTTCAGTGGAATTGTTTACATCAGAATAATGTGGCTCGCACATGTATTGCAAATTCTATCAATACAAACATTCTATCGTTTCAACACTTGGATTTATTAATATACACTCTTTTCATCACGATGTTTCCTCCAGTTTTAAAGGTTGCTTGAGCTAATCTTAAATGTAATGATCTTATTAATGTATTTAGAAAATCATTTTTCAACTTGCTATGACTTATTTTAATGTTCTAGCCACACCTTTAAGCAAGTATCTTCAAATAAAGTTTTCTTCTTTAATACAAAAATCAAACCATCTAAGTACTGAAACTGTTTCCCTATTAAGTATCAATGTAAAAAAAATCTCAAACTACTTTACAATTAACTTAATTATTTAACAAAATTAATATGTTTCTAATTCATATGTATACATTCTGGGAAACAGAAACTCACTTGCTCCTCCTCACACAATTCAGCTGTTGCTAGAAGGGCCTTCACATGTAACCTTTTATTAGGAATAAACCTGATGTTTTCAGGTGTCTTTGTTTTAAAAGAATATTTTTTTTGTTTCCTCTCAAATAGAAGTCTGTATTAAGTCTTTTTAGCAGTTGTATTTCTCTCTTGCTGCAGATCTGCAGAATTGCCTTCAATGTTTACACATTTCTTTGTGTTCCCAGTGGCAGTTTTCATCTGCTTCTAGTGGCAGGTTGGAACACTTGGTACTTTTGTGGGAGCTGCTGAGAGGCCTATTCTCTAGCTGCAACAGTGCCAAAGTCACCATCTGTCATATTGGCTTTTTCTTGTTCCTTGTCCTTTAATTCTCTGGGTTTGCTGGTGCAAATTCAGGTAACTGCTAGGAAAGCAACCTCTCCATCTGCAGCAGTTTTCATATTATGCATATCAGTTTCTTCCCTTGTTATCATGGCTGAATCACCATCAAGATTTTGGAGAAGTCTGTCGTTAATTGGATGACTGTTGATTAGAGGGGTGTTTCTCCAATATGGTCATCTGCACCATCGCTCAGAGGAGCACCAATCACATTTTCTTTCAGATCCTTTGTCTGCAAATCTTTTTCATTTTCTGAACTAGTAGGACATATACTAATTGAATATTCACAATGATAGTAACCAGAATCTTGCTTCTTTTTATGCATGGAACACAGATCGATTCGCCCAAAGATTTCTGTGCCAAAGAGGCTGTCTTCATACTCCGTATACAAATCTGCAGAGATTTTTCTAAAGCCCTAAATATTGAAAAAGATAAGTGAGCATTACCGGACATGGCTTAATGCGGCAACTTAAAAAGGGTTTGCGAAATGTAGAGACAGAAGCAATAGTATAAGAATGAATATTTATGATCTAACACACAAAGGTCTGTTTTGAATATAAAACTATGCAAAGAAGAAGGAATTATAGAGTTTGGGCTGATGGAATGGAGCTGTTGAATGCCTTGAATTACATTTTAACATCTTATCAAGAACTCTGGAGTGTACAGGGAGAGGCCTTCTTTATACCATGGGCAGCTGACAGAATCAGGACTGTTGCTTCTTTTTTGGACCTCATGGTCAGGTTAAAGAAATTTCCTCATTTATAACATTACACCTAGACTTTTGCCACTAAGAGTATAAAAGGTAAAGGTAATGGTTCCCTTGCTCGAAAGCCAGTAGAATCCGACTCTAGGGTTGCGGTGCTCATCTCCATTTCAAAGCCAAAGAGCCAGCGCTGTCCGAAGACGTTTCCGTGGTCATGTGGCCGGCATGACTAAACACCGAGGCGCACGGAACGCTGTTACCTTCCCACTGAAGTGGTACCTATTTATCTACTTGCAATTTCTTGCTTTCGAACTGCTAGGTTGGCAGGAGTAGGAGTATACTCATACCCAAACTCAGTTCTCTGACATGTATATTTGTATGTAGGGTTACCAGCTCTGGGTTGGGAATTTCCTGGAGATTTGGGGGCAGGGCCTGGAGAGGGCAGGTATTAGGGAGTGAAGAGTCATCAACATGCCATAGAGAAAAGCACCCCTTTTCTCCAGGAAAACTGATCTCTGTAACCTGGAGATCAGTTGTAATTCCAGGGGACCTTCAGGCCCCACCTGGAGGGTGGCAACCCTGTCTATATGTTATATTTCCAAACACCTGAATAACATTCACACATTCACACTTCACATTTTTAAGTGAATACCTGAATATATGTTATGTGAAAGGTTCATAGTGATACCCTCAACTCAAAATACATATATTACATACTTTTGGCATGATAATGGGCCATTTTCATAATTCTGTTATAATACAGTATTTCCAATTATTATAGCAGAAGCTTGGATTTCACAGCCTTTCATATGTAAGCTGGCATCAGTCTGCTTTTTAAAGGCAACAATCATCATGGCCTCAGTATAAAATAAGATGTATTTCTCCTATAACAATACCTCTGTTAAGAATTTGTTTATAAATGTATCTGTCAGATGTTCTGCCTTATAACAAACCTTCATTCTACCAAACCCCTCCTTATCAAAGTGCAGAACAATTTCTTCTGTATACTAAAAGATTCAATTAGCATCTGTTAAATTCTGTTTTCTGAAAATTGATCAAAAATATGTTTATGGTGGACTTTCTTCTCTATTGTATATATCCTGTAACAATAATTCAGTTTCTTCACCTACCTTGCTTGAACTAAATTCAGCTCTTAATTTCTCTTACATTATTTTCATTTCCAGATAAAATATACCCATAGCATCCAAAATGGATATCACAAAGCATGAAGACTAGCCAGCATAGTGTAGTGATGAGAGCCAGTATAGTCTAGTGGTAGATGGTATCAGCCTATCAGAGGAACTTGGCAGCTAAGAAATATTGTGTGACTATAATCTAATGAGAAAATGGGAAAATCCCTTCACCAATCTCAAAATGAGGATCAAAAGCCTTTCCTCATATGGATAACTGAAGCATAGGGATGCCAGCCTCCAGATAGGACCTAGGGATCCCCCAGAATTACAATTCATCTCCAGACTACAGAGATCAGTTCCTCTGGAGAAAATGGCTGCTTCGGAGTGTGGACTCCATGGCACTGTACACTGAGGTCCCTGTCATCTCCAGGCTCCATCCCCAAATCTCCAGGAGTTTCCCAACTGAATCTGGCAACCTTACTACCCGACCCCTATTGGAGGCCCCTACTGAAGCACTTTCAACGAGGATCACTTACTACCATTGAGAACTTCCAGGAGGCCACACAGACCATTAGAATCTTTCCACCTTTTGCCAAGGACACAGAAATGGAAGATAACTATATTTACTCATATAGATTCTATATACTTCATGTAAAGAAGAAATATTCTGTTTCCTTATTTTCATAGTAATAATTTTTTGTTGTTGTTGTTCAGTCACACAGTCGAGTCCAACTCTTCGCGACCCCATAGACCAGATCCCGCCAGGCCCTCCTGTCTTCCACTGTCCTCTGAAGTTTGCTCAATTTCATGTTCGTTGCATCTATGACACTGTCTAACCATCTCATCCTTTGCCGTAATAATTAGTAATTGGTATAGTTAAGAATGCTCCCTGGAAGCTAAAATGACTAAACTGAGGCTATTATACTTGAGTCACATCATGAGAAGACAAAAAGTCACTGGAAAAGACAACAGTGCTAGGCGAAGGCAGCAAGAAAAGAAGTACAACATGAGATGGATTGACTCAATCAAGGAAGCCAAAAAGCCTTCAGTTTGCTAGACCTGAGCAAGGCTGTTAATGAAAGGACTTCTTGGAGGTCATTAATTTCATAAGGTCGCCACATGTCAGAAGCAACTTGATGGCACTTAACACACACATAGTTAAGTAACAGAACGTCAACATTTTTGGTAATGTTTTTGCTTTGTCAGCTCCATATTCCAGGAAGGACATGCTTGTTTGTGTATGTATTTGGTAATATTCATGTGAACTTTTTTCCATCTCACCAGTTAAGAAAGAGCCCTACTACCTGTGCCCCAGCTGCTGAGGTGAGGAGAGGGACAACCAGAGACAGCACTTTCTCGGTAGTGGCACCTTGCTTTTGGAATGTCCTCCCACTTGATACTTATCCTATTATCAGGTAGCCACCAGGGCCCAAATATTTCTACCCAGCCTTAATGAAAGTTAATGTTATCCCTTTTTAGCTGGCTATCTTGTGGCCAGCACATGGCTGTTTTGTAGCTAGTCTTTTGTTCCTGTTTATGCTGGTTTTGACCCTCTATGGAAGTTTTATCAACAATTCCATGGCTGCTCCATAATTGATGCTTTTATGATTTTATCATTTATTTTTCTCAGCACTTTGAGCAGATCTGTGGAGAAGATGGCTATAAATCTCCTGAATAAATAAATCATAACTTCAAGTAAACATACACTGATAATTAAGAAGGTAAGTATCTGTTATTGATCATACTGTACATAACAAAACAAGTCCTATGAATAAATGGTAGCCCACACACCTGGCTTCCACGAACTAACATCTAAAGTTGTCTAAAACTTCATGCAAAAATCAACGCCCCAGCAAATCACCCCGTGCACACCTACAGGCTGTTCAGAAAAACACATGATCAATCATTCTACTGTATAATCCCCTCCCCACCGGGTTAAATATTCTGTGAAACCTCAGCAACGTATTGGAACATCCTTAACAAAGCTCTCTGTTATTTTACCTGACTTTTCTTCAGTTTCATTCATTTCACTTTTACCTGCATTTTGGGTGTCGACACCTTACAGCAGTACCTTACCCAGACTTAAAAGGTACACTGAGGTGAAGCAGCTCAGTGGTCTACCATGAAAGGAATTTAATTCAGTGACTGGACAGAAAGGGAGAAATAAATATCAGAAGAAGTTTTGCCCTTTGGATAGCTGCTTAACACCAATGGGAAATTTGACGAATGAATATTACAGCTGCTACCATATGTAAAATGAAATGTCAAACACCCTTTATGAAATGCATCTGCTTCTAACACATACTAATACAAGAAAACCTGTCATTGAGTCATCATAGTCTAGACTTGTTCAGTGATCTTTGCCATTTTAGAATTGCAAAGCTTAATACGTTCTCACTTTTCATGTTTCTGCCTCACATAAATGCATTGCAGATCTCTCACAATAATGCTGGCCCTTAATTATGGCCCATATAACAGGGTCTAGAGAATATCTCAATATAATGCATAGAATTTTGAATTCATAAATATTCAGTCTTTACTGGGATTGCAAATAACATTCCAATAGGATTTAAGGGCAATGTGTTACTTTATTGTGACACAAGTAGATTACTGTGCAACTAAAATGCTCCAAAAATATCCCAGCTCATCACTTTATAAGGAGCTATGAAAGAGAAAAGGACATGTGAAATAGGTAAATCCACAATCCTGGTGCACTCATTTTCTAGAGTCACATGCATGCTGGAATTATTTGTGACTGGTTTGTGACAAGCAACATGGATGAATTCACCCATACTTCCAGAAACTAAATTACTAGAAGGGATTACTAAACTGTCCTTAGATTAAGACAAACTAATCCCATTTTTTGATGTGTGTGTGTGTGTGTGATCATGGTTGCAACTAAATACTGGTTTAATATGCCTGTGTTCAAGCTGACTATGGATAGTTATTTACTAAGAATCTCAGTCTCTGCAATAGATATTGCGAGCCAACAGAACACCTATCACGTTAATAATTTTGTACTTTATTTTAGAATACAAGTTGAATTAAAAGCATTACCACTGAATAACTTCCTTTAAGTCTATAAGGTGAAAAAGAATATGATGAGGCAGTAATCAGACAAAGCTCCTGAGTGGTTTAGGATCTGAATCTCGATTTCCAAAGTTTAGTTCAAATTGTCATTGTTCTTTGCCATCAAGTCCCAGATGACGTAAAGCGACCCTGTGGGGTTCTCAAGGCAGGGGGCGTTCAGAGGTGGTTTGTCATTACCTGCCTCTGTGTCATAACCCTGGTATTCCTTAGAGGTCTTCCATCCAAATGCTAGCCAGGGCCAACCCTGCTTCGCTTCTGAGATAGCCAGGGCTATCCAGGTCAGGGCTCAGTTCAAATTAAGTCACGATATATAATCAATGTCAAACGTTTATCAGAATTTTCAGGACATCCAACACATCCATAATGTAGTTCAGGAACAGAATTAAGTCCCCTATTATTCAGTGGGGCTTGCTTCCTGGAAAGTGTAGTATGAATGACATTATACAGCAGTAGCATCTTGGACGTGACCAGAGATCAAGCCTAGCACTGTGAGTCCAATGACTTGTCATATCTGTCTGATATTTCTTTACTTTGCATTGCTAATAAGGGAAAGGGAGTGGTGGGGAAAAAAAGACTGACACGTATTCTAAAAACGATCTGCCAAGCCTACCTACTAGTGCACAATTGCTCAATGGCTCTAAATAATACAGATTCCACACTCTGCTTGCTTTCTCTAGTCCTTAATTACATGGTCACATTTTTATAGAGCCTCAAGGTCACTGCTTGTAAAAGTGCTTAATTTAGAGAGGATCAAAATTTAATCTTTTTTAGATGGCAATTGGGTCCTTAATCTTTTTTAGATGACAACAGAGTCCTTGAACTATTACACTTCTTGATTGCTGTTAATATTGAACATTTTCTAAGATACACATAAAGCAAGGGGAGAGGAAACTTCAGCTTCAAAGATCACAAGACATGTTCTGCATTTAAACAAGAAATACTTGAAGATGTTCAAAAATATCCCTGTAATTTATAACATGAAAAAATACAACCAGTAGATGGCATCAGAATAGCTACTACTATATTATGAATCGTCTAGATAACCCTTTTCATCTAATCTGCAAAGCTCTTATAAACAGTCCCAAATATTTCCTTTTATTTCCCTTGTTCTGTGCATTGTCATTATCTTATTTTATTTTAATGCAACAGGCACTTTGACTCAGCAACACAGCCTCTCTGCCAAACCAATTCAATCTTCACATAGCCACTGCCTGAGAATCGTCAGGCACTTCTTGCTGACGCAGAATAAATTGTATCAGCCTAGGCCACTATAAATATTGTATATGCAGACTACAAAAAGAAAGCTCATCACAGATACTGATGAGCACAGCCATTCTAAGCATGCTTGTTAAGTCGTACTACTTCAGCTATAGGGCATCACTTAATGCCTTGAAATTCATAGCTGCTTCAGAAGTTGTGTGGTTTTTTTTAACCAATTCCATGTAAAAATATTTAGGAAAAAACCACTTCTAGAATGTCAGGCTTTTTAACTATAGTTCTGTAGTTATTTGCAGGATATACACACATAATACGTGAGCTGAAATCTGTGCTTCCCATATACAAGAATTACAGTATCTGAGGTGGCCCTTCTAAATACAGTAAAAATCCGCATGATAAAGGCAGGATTTGAAACTAAGGGCAAATGCAAACGGATATATTAAGGTTAGTCTCTATGTCTACATGTAAATACAGTAAGAATCCGCATGATAAAGGCAGGGTTTAGAAACTAAGGGCAAATGCAAACTGATATATTAAGGTTAGTCTCTATGTCTACAGAATTGCACATAAGGCATTGTTAGACTAGGGGAGGCCTGAATCAAAGAAAAGCAATTTTCTCTAAAAGTAAGCCTGAAAGAGACAAGTGAAATTTTCCATTCTTATGATAAAAATTCACTGTCAAGAAACAATATAGATACTGGCTGATCTCCCAGAAAAAGGAAACTGCAGGTGACTGAAGGCCATGGCTTTTGCAAATAAACCACTCTGAGCTATGCAACCAGGATAAAATCACTGGCAAGACAGTAATATGTGGAGGTTTGAAGTTGAAATAACAATGTTGGGGTGTTCTTGGCTAAAGGAAACCCAGACATGTCCTACATGTTTTTCATGGTCATATGATAATTTTTGCCAAAGTAGTGGGCAGATGAGCTGAATAAGTTATCAAAATTGAGAGGTATCCAATAGGGGGGGGGATGATTACAAGTCTCTCCCCTTCATTTGCTGTCTTTCAGGTTCCCCTTCTGAAGGAAGACCACTTGGAGGTAAAGTCTTTTCCTACCAAGTCACCTTTGACCACCTTTGAACATGCTTCACTACCCTGTCCTAGATAATTGGTGAGATTATTACCTACGTTTTTTCTTTTCTTTTGTTTACTAGCATCACTCTATGCTGCCTTATGCTGCTTCATGAAAAGCTACTGTTTTCATTCTAGGTAGGGTTAATTTAGGATAAGATAAGCTATATGCTGTCAGTATTTTTCTATGTTGGGGTATGTTATGGAAATGCTTAATGTGATTAAAAGAAAGAAGATCCTTGTTAGAATTTATGTACTAATAAAATCCTATGAAATTGTATAATCTAGTGTCCAAGTTCTTTCTTTGCCTGGAAGTGCTATTCCCAGCATAAAATTCAAACGAGCCCTTTCACAACACAGGTTCCGTTTAGAAATAATGCAGGTTAACAACACATTTCTGCTTGAAATTTGTATTTTGAAAATGACAAACTAGGATCCTAAAAAGAGCTGACAGAGTTATCAGAATTTGTCTAACTTCCAACAACGTTGGCTCTCAAACCTATACTGTCCATAACCTAACCCCCAAATGACTATCATGGAGATGGCACAGTCCAACCTAGGATTAATAAAAGCTACATATCTATTTCTTGTATGGATGGATCTGTGTAGGGTTGCCAGGTCCTACCGTGTTGCTGGTTTGGGGGGGGGGGTTCCTGAAGAAGAAGGGGACATCGCATAATATCATTGTGTCGGTGATGTTGTGCAGCGACACTGGTTTTAGGGCAAAATTCTGTGGTTCGGGGGCAAATGTACCATAGAGTTTTGCCCTAAAGCCAGAGCACCCCCAATGACATCGCCAACATAATGATGTCATTTTCAGGTGACATCATCATGTCGGGGATGTTACGTGAGGACATGGCTGTTTGGGTGCAGTGTTTCCCCCACCGGCCAGCTGGCCAGTAGTGGGCAGAAGCCCTGAAAACTGGGGGAACCCCCACCCAGATCTGAGGACTGGCAACCCTAGAACTGTGGATACCTAAATCCATGAATTGGGCCCACACTGAGAAAAAGGAGATTTCCCCCCCCCCCAACTTGAGGGGAAGCCCCCAGATTTGGAGAAAGATTCAAAAACGTATAAAAATATATTGGGAGGTTTAAATTGTCCCAAAACAAACATTCTTTGCACACCCACAGAGCATTTACCAAAAGAGGGCCCTGCCACAGCTACCTTCGCCATGGCTCCCAGGGACCTGCCACCAATGCCATAGCTACAGAGGGCCCTGCTGTCAACATAGAGGATCTGAAAGGCCCTGCTGGTTGCCCAGGGCCCTGCTGCCACCACTATGAGGGAGACGATACAGGCGGGTGCCTGGGGGAACCCCTGTCACTGCTGCCGCTGGGGCAGAGCGGGTGGGTGGCTGGGAGAGCCCACTGCTGCTGCTGTGGTGGGAGGGAGGATAAAGTGATAGGCAGTGACTACAGAGGAGTGGGAGAGGAAGCTCATTCTCATCTCCATCTCTGTAGCCACTGGCTCAGCTGGCCTTTTATAATGTTCTCCCAACTTCTAATCCATCAGAGGGAGTAGTAGTGCTGGAGGCGTGCGGAGGGGGGGGGGAGATACTTTGCTTCCCATCCCTCCAGTTCCCAATCTGCTTCTCCCTGCAGTCTGACCGATTAGAAATTGGGAGAAAGCTGAAAATTAAAAACACTTTGCAATAATTAAGATATTTATGATATCCAAGTCTCTTCATTTTTCTTTTGGGTTCAGTTTGACATTCTCAGATTCATTCCTGTATTATCGCTTTTTGTGTGTTTGCATACACGACCTCCTCTGTACTTCTCTCCTACTGATTACTGTACTGTGTTTCACCCTTAAACTTTCTTCTCTTTCTTGGGAATCTGTAAGACATGATGTCTATTGCTTCTGAAATCTTGATTTCAGGCAATCTAGGAACAATCTCGTCCTAAATAATAGCCATCAGTGCCAAACCTTTGTACCTCAGATGATGCCCACGAGATGTAGAAACCTCTGTCAGAGGTTTATTTTTGTTTAAGGGTGATGTGTGATCTATGGGTTGAGAAGAGTAGCAGGCTTCTTGGTCTGCATTGGCAATCTGGTCTTCATTTCCCCCCCCCCTCGTGAAACAACTGTTCAGCTTCAAATTGTATTCTAGTACTAACAGGTTGCCTTTTCTTCTTCGTGTTAACAATTCTTCCCTCAAGCAGGTCCCAAATTGTCACATTCAAGAATCATGGATTAATTCATTTGACTTGTTTCATAAAACTAGCAAGTTTGACATGATGTAGTTTTTTGAACTTAATTCATTTGTGGCCAAAATGGTACCTTATTGGGTCTTGTATTATACATCTCAATTTCCAAATGCCCTTTGTGTATTTTGGCAAGCATGTCCAGTTGTAATAAGGGACAACAATCTTAACAACTTTGAGAAGTATTCCATTGTCATCGTGAATACAGTTGCATGACAGTATGGACTCAGAAAGCTGTTTGCTGGCACAGAGACAACTCAAGTGACTGACTGAACAGTGACATCTTTAGCCTGGGGCACCGTATCAGTTTCAGGCCCACTTACAGTCAATGCTTTGAACATCACTAGAATTCATTCCAGAATGTTCTCTGGAAAATGTCTTACGCATATACTAATTAAAATGAAATGCCAGCCTCTGAATCCATTAGTCACTTTTTTTGAAGGGAATGAGGAATCTGTGATCTGTTTCAGCTAAGCTGGCCTCTCATAATTAAAAGTGTGGTTTTGGTTTGTATTAAAATTTAAGGAAAAAATTAAAAAGTCCACACCAGTCACTAAGAGATTAAAAAATAAGGCCAAGGCCGATGGTGCAAGTAAAATAAAATGTATATTTTATTACTCAACTAAAAATTCCCCACAAGAGCAGCTACTGATCTCGTATTGTTGTAAAAAGGTAAAGGTAAAGGTTACCTTGCTCGAAAGCCAGTCTAATCTGACTCTAGGGTTGTGGTGCTCATCTCCGTTTCAAAGCCGAAGAGCCTGAAGACGTTTCCATGGTCATGTGGCCGGCATGACTAGACACCAAGGCGCATGGAACGCTGTTGAGGAAACGCTAAAAGATTAGCAGATTCCCCTGAAGACGCTTGTTAGCAAAATGCATAGGGACTTTTTAGCTGGTGATAAAATACATTTTTTACTTTACCCACACCATCAGCCATGGTCTTATTTTTATCTATAAAAATTTAAGGACCAGAACTTCTTTTTTCTATTTATTTATGGCGATTAAGTCACAGTGGACTTACGGTGATTCCATAGGATTTTCAAGGAAAAAGACATTCAGAGGTGGCAGAGGAGGCATTGTCTGCCTCCGCATTACAACCCTGGTATTCCTTGGTGTTCCCATCCAAATACTGACCAGGGCCAACCCTGCTTAGTTTCCCAGATCTGATGAGATCCAGCTAGCCTGATCTATCACAGTCAGGGCTCTTCTATCTGTACTTATTTTAAAAGCGTATACTCCACTTTTTCATTCAATGAACACTCACACAAAAAAAAGCTTAAAATAACTACAAGATACAACCACTGTTAAAACCTCAATAAACGATCAGATAAAAATACAACCAAATTAAAAAACTGATGCAATAAAGGAAAATGCCTTCATGTACTATCGAAGATCACCCCAGAATAAATGCATTCTCAAAGAAGAGATGAGTACATCTCCAAGATAACTGGATTCCGTTGCATTCAAATTGGACCAAACTCTGCAGGTACAGGCCACAGGGCCTGTAATTTCAATACTGTTTTATTAATGCTATTCCCTTAGTGGGATCTGTGGATATCTTAGTTGATTTTATGTTATTAAAGTAACATGAACAGGGACTTCCTTGACCAATTTTAGATTTTCAAATTCCTAGACTGTGCTAGTATCCCACTTTTATTGTACATACTGGTGTGGCAATATTAGGTATAAACCTACCTAAAAAGTTTATCACACATAGTAATAATTGTACCCATTCTTTGACTTGAGATCTGGCATGGTAATAGTTAATACTCTCAGAGGATAAGAACATAAGAGACGCCAATGTTGGATCAGGCCAAAGGCCCATCCAGTCCAACACTCTGTATCACACAGTGGCCAGAAATACCAGTGCCATCAGGAGGTCCACCAGTGGGGCCAGGACATTAGAAGCCATCCCACTGTTGACCCCCCCAAGCACCAAGATGACAGAGCATCACTTGCCCCAGAGTCCCTATCTATACCTTGTGGCTAATAGCCACTGATGGACCTCTGCTCCATATGCTTATCTAATTCCCTTAGATCTATATGAAGTCTGTGTTTTGTTATTCCCTCTAGTCAGAAATTGCATCCCCCCCCCCCCCCCCATGTACAAGGCTGTCCTATGCAGAATTACTTCAACTGACTTAGGTCGAATCCACATGTATGTTTCTTGCTGGTTTCCTGATGTTTTCACTCCTGTCCCCCAACAAACTATCTACATTTGCATCCAGTTTCATGCTGGCAGTGCGCCAGTATAAAAATCAGTGTCTGCATATGTTTCCCGCCCTCTGGTAGTGACTCCATTGTCATAGCCGCTCCTCACTAGTTTAAATGAATGCTGTTCTTTGCTGCTCTAACCCCTCCTTTCTGGTTTCGTTGCGCTGTCAAGCTAATGCAGACATTTTTAAGGCATTGCTCCACTAATTCTTAAATAATTCCAACAGGTGGTGCACAAAAACTAGGCAGTAACTCATGGTTCGATTCCAACAGTACTCTTTTCTCTTTTTACTAGCTAGCTCCCAAAATAATTTTAAAATTATTATTATCTTGTTTTGAAGCTTTTATTTCTTGACCCCTTTTACATTTTAAGTTCACCGGGGGGGGGGGGGGTTTTCTTCGGG
>NW_015172009.1:61979-134401 GCF_001447785.1 Gekko japonicus
GGAGTGGAATGACAGTCCCTGGGGGTAGCAGGAGTGTTCAGGGACTGTAATGAGAGACCACAGAGTGGAAAGACAGCCCCCTGGGGTAGCAGGAGTGTTCTGGAACTGGAATGACAGGCCCCAGAGTGGAATGACAGCCCCCGGGGGTAGCAGGAGTGTTCTGGAACTGGAATGACGGGCCCTAGAATGGAATGACAGCCCCTGGGGGTAGCAGAAGTGTTCTTTGACTAGAATGAGAGACCACGGAGTGGAATGACAGCCCCTGGGGGTAGCAGCAGTGTTCTGGGACTGGAATAACAGGCCACAGAGTGGAATGACAGCCCCTCGGTGTAGCAGTTGTGTTCTGGGAGTGGAATGACAGGACCAATGGAGGAATTACATCCCCTTGGAGTAAGAGGAGTGTCCTGGAACTGGAATGCCAGGCCTATCATTACAGTCCCAGGACATATCTCCTACCCCCTGGGCTGTCATTCCACTCTGGAGCCAGCTATTCCAGTCCCAGAATAGTCCTGCTAACCCCAGGGGCTACCATTCCACTGTGGGGCCTCTCATTCCAGTCCCAGAACACTCCAGTAACCCCCAGGGGCCATCTAGTGATGAACAATAGATTGTGATTAGATAACTGAAAAAAGAAGTGGACAGCTCCCCTAATGCTAACTTGAAAGCAGAGGCACAGCAGTTCTAAACCACACGGGATAACAGCGGGACCAAGCTGATTCTAAAATGCATATGTAGATTTGGCCATAGACTGGAGTAACTCTGCACAAGACTGCTGTTAATTTCTCGTCTGGGGCCTCAAATCTTTTTGTAACCTACTGGAATCAGTCCTCACACATTCTTCCATTGTACCATACCAAACTAAAATGCCAAATATCCATCCATAGTTTAGTGCCATCAGTTACTTCAAATATGTGTCACATTGTCCTATGATGCATATTAGATTCTAATTCGATTCCAAATGGCAATCTACAGGATCAGAAGCATCCATACAGTGTATTAAATATGCATAATCATGAGTTCCTTGTATCGAACACTATTTTTCAAAGTTCTGCAGAGGCATATAAATAGGAAAATAATTTTCTCCTTGTCTGCATCCAAAATGTCTCCTCTTATGGACAGTGGAAAATAAGAACATAAGAAGATAAGAGAAGCCAATGCTGGATCAGGCTAATGGCCCATCCAGTCCAACACTCTGTCACACAGTGACCAAAAACACCAGGTGCCATCAGGAGGTCCAGCAGTGGGGCCAGGACACTAGGAGCCCTCCCACTGTTGCTCCCCCCCCCCAAGCACCAAGAATACAGAGCATCACCTGCCCCAGCCTGAGAGTTCCTATCTATACCTTGTGGCTAATAGCCACTGATGGACCTCTGCTCCATATCCTGCAAGATTTAAAGGGCCCTCTGGCTGATCAGCTGGAGGACCCTTTAAATCTCACAGGAGGGGAGGGAGAGGGGTGGCTGCCAGTTGTTGCTTCTGGGGTTGGGGCTTAACCTAGTTGACTGGCATCCCTAGTTGAGTCATTCTAACTTATCAGCTCAGTTCACTAGCTAAATTTCCTTCTTGTACTTCCCCCCCCCCATTCCACTGCTGGTACTATGTATTGTTTTATAGTCAGGAAAGAGGCAGCAATAGGTATTGACATAATGATTTATTATCAGCCAGTTAGCAGAAATTGCTCGCTCCCCTACTGTCTGAGTCTTCCAAAGTAAGTCAATCTTCACTGAAGATGATATTCATGATGTGTCTTTTATAGTCAATGAACAGGTGGACAGAAGACAGATGAACTTCTCGAGTAAATGCCCGTTTCGAAGTGTCTTTCTCAATAATTTCGCATCCAAATATACTGAAGATGACGATGAAGTCTTTAAATCAAACTGTTTTTTCCATGAGCTATGCAGCTACATACAAAATACTAATAAGTCCATTGGAGAGTTTTGTATGTAGCTGCATAGCTCATGGAAAAAACAGTTTGATTTAAAGACTTCATCGTCATCTTCAGTATATTTGGATGCGAAATTATTGAGAAAGACACTTCGAAACGGGCATTTACTCGAGAAGTTCGTCTGTCTTCTGTCCACCTGTTCATCGACTATAAAAGACACATCATGAATATCATCTTCAGTGAAGATTGACTTACTTTTGTGTAAATTCATTTATTGTTTGTGCACACTTGCAGCAATCTTTGGGTTTATAGTACAGTTTTGTATTGCTGTTCCCCTAGGTATTTGTGAGTCTTCCAAAGGCCATTCCCCTTAAACAATGCACCTGTCTTACGCATTTTAGATAAGAAAGGTGTCTTGAAAGGTGCCCTTAAGACACAATCACACATCTTACTGGGCCCTGTCCATTTGTACTAGCTAAATGTTATCTAGGAGAAGCAGCTCAGGTGCTGGATTAACATTCTGCACACAACCCCTCCTCATGTCAAAAATAAATATAGTGCGGAGTAAGATAACTTCAGAAGAAATTATTTAAAACAGTGGTCACCACTACCATAATCTAGGGGCCCACAGTAGCTCAGAGGCTGAGATGCTAAGCTGCAGACTGGAAGTTCTGTAGTTCAGCAGTTTGAGACCCGAGTGCCACGTGACAGAGTGAGCCCCCGTCTCTGGCCCCAGCTTCTGTCAACCTAGCAGTTCGAAAGCAAGAAATTGCAAGTAAATAGGTACCGCTTCGGTGGGAAGGTAACAGCATTCCATGCACCTTGGCATTTAGTCATGCCATCCACATGACCACGGAAACATCTTCGGACAGCGCTGGTTCTTCAGCTTGGAAACAGAGTTGAGCACCGCCCCTTTTCTTAACTGATCACAAAAAATAATTTTAAAAAACCCAGGATAACAGCAGCTAGGTCTTCTGGCTTCAAAGGATATTGAAAATGATGCATCAGCCCAGTAGAACTGTATTTTATGCAGAATCAATTTTTTCATACTCATCTTCTGCAGTGAATGAAAAGCTTTCTGTGACTTGCATTTATTAACATACAACTAACAATGCTACTGAGCATATTTCATCTTGTGACCAGCATTATCTGCTTAATAACAGTTTTTGCATTTTTAGTTTAAAAAGTACTCCTGTGTAGCTCTGGGTTGGGTAATACCTGGAGATTTTGGGGGTGGAGCCTGGGGAAGGTGGGGTTTGTGGAGGGGAGGGACCATAGACCCCACCCTCCAGAGCAGCCATGTTCTCCAGGGGAGCTGTTCTCACGCATCTGGAGATCAATTGTAAGAGTGGGAGGTCTCCAGGTGCCACCTGGAGGTTGGCAACCCGATATGCATGTTTCTCTCTGGACAGTAAACATGCCTTCTTTCCCTTGCCATAGAGTACATATTTACCTTTGTAAAGAACTTCTGATATGTTTCAGCCTTTGTTGGGCTCCACATGCAAAAGTGAGATACCAAATGTAGCCAAAGAACCACCAGACATGCTCAGCTACAAAGTCAGAACACTCTATTCTTCCACAGTTAAAGCGCTCTCTTATGTTCTGAGAATGTAACATTATTGTGCTCTCTGGTTTTTTATACTGACCTCATAAAAATACACAGCTAGTCCAGGAAACAAGCAAGACAATATTCCATTGGGGGGGCGGGGAGGTAATCTAATTAGAAAGATGGTTTTTACTTTAATTGCAAAGTGATTAAAAACTCCACCAGTTCCCATATCCTCCTGCTGTTAAAGGTTAGATCGGCATATTATATATTTATGTTGCAAAGCCCCAGCAGCCTTGCATGTAAGCAGACATAAATCTGACAGTCCGCTAAACTGTTTGAAAACCATTCTGCTTGCACTGAATGAGGAGGAGGAAGAACAAGAAGTTGGATTTATACCCCGCCCTTCACTCAGAGCGGCTTACAATAATCTTCCCTTTCTCTCCCCACAACAGACACCCTGTGAGGTAGGTGGGGCTGAGAGAGTTTTGAGAGAACTGCTTTTTAGAGAAGAGCTCTGAGAGTGACTGACCCAAGGCCACCCAGCTGGCTGTACATGGAGGAGTGGGGTTCTCCAGATTAGAGTCCACTACTCTTAACCACTACACCAAACTGGCTCCTTGCTGCATTTCCATATCACTGCAATAAGTCACAAAAGCTATGCTGCAGTTTCAAGCCTCAAACCACTTACCCCAATGTTAATTCTACAGAGTTTAACTGCTTTGTGGTGAGTGGTTTGAAGAGTACCATCTAAGCTTACTGGAAATTGTGCCCTACATTCTGTAGAAAGCTGTAGCATTCTTTGATTAATTGGGAATATATGATTACTTTATTATACATCATCAGTCCTTTTCTCCTTGGAGCACATCTGCTTAGGAGCCTCTTGCCGTTCCAAATTAGCACTTTTCTGCTAACAGAGCATGTGGAACATAACACGTGGGGGAAAGCACTAAAAAAGATGGGAAGCAATACAAATGCATGGTTTCCTGCCCAATCCAGTTTATTTCCTTGTCCACATCCTTTCTCACAACCACTTCCTTGCTTTAGGTACTGCTTCAAAGCTGGGTGGGAATCAATCCAGGTCAACCAAACTCACCCTTCAGCTTAGAGAGGTTAGGTGCAATGATGAGACAGAGTCTCCTGAACATTCCTCGGTATGCAATCCAAAACAAAACTGCAATCCAAAACAATTCTTCCAATGGTTTTTAAGGGTCAAGGGCAGTGTTCCCTCTAAGCTGAGTTAGTGTGAGCTAGCTCACAGTTTTTTAGCCTCCGGCTCACAGGTTTTTCTCTTAGCTCAGGAAGGATGGCTCCAGAGCAAACTAATTTACGCAGTAGCCGAATTGCTCACTCACAACTTTAATGCCAGTAGCTCACAAAGTAGAATATTTGCTCACAAGACTCCATAGCTTAGAGGAAACATTGGTCAAGGGTATAAAGCACAAAGGAGACAACTACAGTCTATTTAATTACCTTCCGCCTCAGTGCAGGTGCTTTGGACAGCTTCAGAAACGTCAGGTGTGGTTTGAAGCCTTTGCTGCCTGTGATGTCTATATTCATTTCATTAAATGAGCTCTCCACGGTTTCTTGCAGACAAGTAAGAAAACAGAGGCACCAGTTCCAAATAAGACAGCAAGTTAGACAAAGCACCACATATCAAATGGATATATGTCTACTCCTATCCACCTGCCCTGGAATAGACCTTACCAAGCAGTTAGAAAAACCAGACACTGCAAATCTATATACTCTTAAGGGTATATTTAACTCACTATTTACACTAATATAATCTTTATGACCTCAATGGCATGAGATCTGTTTTTATGACCTATGGGTTTATGCTGGGCTGGGGCTTTTTAAATGCTGGATTTTATTAATAGCTTTTAATATTTTATTATTTTTATTGTGTAAGCTGCCTCAGGCAGGCTTCTGAAGAGGCAGCATAAAATGTTGTAAATAAATAAATAATAGAATGGCTTAAGTGCTTAGCAAATCACAATGTACCATGTCAACTCTGCTTGTTCCTATGACCTCAAATTACATTTTTAAAGTTTTAAGGGACGGTATTCTCAGTCTTGAATATCACTAACTAGCTCAGAGCTGGGCTGAGAGCTACTGGATGACTCTTTCTCCCAGTGTCTCTCAAAAATTCTCTCTTGCATGTTGCATATACAATAATCCTTGTGCAATTTCACCAAGAGGCATACTTCCAACAGACCAGTACTGGAAGTCGGCTGTAAATTGGGGTCTTAGCCAAGAATCAACAAATTATTCAATAATCCTTCTTTAATCTTAATACAGAGGATTATATATCCTTAGGTTTAATTTCAGTGGAGACAAGGAATCAGGGTTAATCCAAAGATATCCACAGAAAAGGTAGAGTTCCAGGGAGGATTTGAAAGAAAGGATGATGTACTAGTTCCAGGTCTAAGGGACAACGAGAGAATGGACAGAATCATTTAAGAGAACAGGAAAAATTCACCCCAAACACAAATAAAAACAGCAATCATAACAGTAGTGAGTAATCCAATACGACTTAAATGCGTAAGTTTAAATACCAACCTGCAACTTTGTTTAGCATTTGCTGGTCTTCATCTAAGATTTTAACATATATCACTTGGTTGTTAAACTGGCCGATCCCACAAAATGTCATGATAAAGCATTTCCCTTGCAGCAGAGCTTCCACTTTGGCCTTACTTTTCTCAAGAGCAGAAACAGCCCTTAAAAAGAATGAAACACACTTCCAAGCAGGAAATCACCAGACAAGTGGCTGCAGAGCAAAACGCTAGGGATGTATTTTTAGAAGCTTCTTTTGGAAGGGATGCTTATTGTTTAGTAGAGCAACACAAGGTCTGATACACAAGGCCTAAATAATACCTTAAAATACATGCGAGAAGGTGTACTCACATATTGCTTTATCTTTAACAATTTTTAAAATCATGAGCATAAGTACATTTATGTGGAAACAAGTCCAAGTTTGATCTGACTTATTCAGGTAAAAGGATTGCTACCTTGTAACATCAATCACGACTTGGCAAAATCACAGGTCACACTGCAGCAGCAATGAAACGTTTGTTATATCAAAAGTTGCGCTTGTGGTGAGGTTAGAAAGCCTTACAAAACTCACAAATAAATAAATTGGGTTTTCCCAAAATGACATTAGATTGTAATTTTCCAGTTTCATAGTATATTGTTTACTGCTACACCGCAACAGATCCATTACCCAGCTAAACTTCCTTGATAGTTAGCCTTCACACTGATTGTACATGTAATGTGAGAATTTTGGGTTTAGCTGTTTTTGTTCGTTTGTTTTGCCTTTAACTTGACAGAAAAGAAAGGCATAACAAGTTACTTTAATCACATATCTAATAGAAATCCTTAGGGCATAAAAATGTAAAACACATATTTGAGAGAAGAAAACAGCATTTAAAATGGCATTTGTGTTCTTTTGAATGTCAAACAAGATCAAGTAAGAGTCAGCTGACATTTTATGCTGCCTTGCAGAGCCCCATTTAACTGTATGGAATGCTATCCTTTTATTTATCAGCTGGGACAACAAATTACAATCATATACGTTTACCAAATAGGTTTCACATTGATAAATTCTGATGCACCAGAAATGTCTTCTGTGCAAATCCATTCCTTTCAATTGGACTGTGCCCCTGAAGGGCAGAATAGTCACCTTCTGGGGTCTGATTTCATATAACTATTTCTCAGGCAGAGAAGCAGAAACACATTTGAGACTGGGAAGGAAAGCACTAAAAGACTGGCCATTTGTTGTGACTCCTTTTGTAATATCTCAGGCTTAGGTGCTCCTGAGATAGAAAAAAACATGCAATCTACAACATGACTGCCTATCCCACTCGCCCTAAATAGAGTCCCTGTGGAATAGCCCTATTTGTCCCTCAGATATTGCCTAATAAAGTGATTCTGAAAACTTCTTGTGAATATTTTGTATTTTCTAATGTAATGAATTCAAGACTCTTTCGTGACACCAATTCACATGGTTCCCATTGGAAAGATTCCATTATTCCCTCCCATTCCTTCAAAAATAGTTCTATACATCAGTTGCGATTTCTTTCTGTCACTCTCACACACAACTCTTTAAAATGATTTTGTTACTACGTCTGAATGTTATGTCTGCTACTGTGAAGGTCAGGGTTTTAAACCATGTTGAAACAGACGCGGTGTGATGTAAAGCTTGACCAGTGGGCTCTCTACCCTAGACTTAGGTCGAATCTGCATTTGGATTTTTAAATTAGTTTCATGCTGCTGTGACACCGTCTTTCTCTATGCTTGTTTGAATGCTTTTTGGAGAAGATTCTTTTAAAGCAGTGCAGAGGCGCAATGACAGTGGAGCTGCCCAGAAAGGACGATAAACATATGTGGATGTGCAAAAGTATGCTAGCTCCCTTGAGGTGTGAAAATGACACCAAATGTAGACAGGTTTTTTGAAGACGGAGTCAAAAGGCTGGGACACTGGTGGGAAAGACAAATGCAGATTCAGCCCCAAGTTTCCATGAGGGAAACAAAAAAAGAATAGTAACTTTTATTTAACATCACCATCCCAGGAACAGGGGAATAAGGTGGTTCAGAAAATAAGATAGAAACTATTTACAGAGGTGAGCGGGGCTCATTCATCTATGGCCCCGGTCACACGGGCCGGAAGATGCAGGGGGGAAGCGTGGCTGTTTGCCCCGGAGCAAAGTAACGCACGGCAGCCCAATCACATGTCCCGTCAAGGTCCCGTGGTTAGGCCGTTAGATGTCGATCACACAGCTATCCTGCAGGGCGGCAAAGAAGTGGTGTGGTGCGATCACACCGGCAATCGCTAGGCGCCGCTTCCGTGGCAGACAGGAATATTTTTCCACATCAAAGTTTGCGCATGCGCATGATCATTTGTGCGCATCTTGTGGAGACTTACAAAAAACCCCACATCCAGTGTGCGACGGGACATGGATGGGCGCTGGATGCCACAGGATTCAAGCGGAAACGTAATCAGACGCCCACCCTTGCCCCGCGGTTTCCGGAAACTAGTACCTCCGAGGTACTAGTTTTTTTGCCGCGCATCTTCGGCGGGAAGCCTCGGTTGAGCCACGCGAGCGCTATCAGATGTTGCGGTGTGATCGCGCACCGAAAATCCGCCTATCATCCATGTCTTTAGCGTGGCAACTTCTCCGTATGAACGGGACCTATAATGTTCTAATTCAGGGTTGCATAGAGCAGTTAACAGTCATGTTTCCCCTTGAAGCTAGACTCCAAGACACTGTTCTCCTAGCAAAGGGTTTCTTTCAGACTTCTCCTCTGGAGGCAAAAATTCTATCTCTACCTCTTTACTGTTTTGGCCTGTTCTCACTCAAAAAGCAAGCTCTGGGACTTCTGAAGTATCCTGGTCCTCTCTAACCTCTCACTCTGGAGTCACAAGCCTTGTTTAACCTATCAGTTGGCTAACTGTTTGCTTTACTATTTGCTTACCCTAAATAAAAGGAATGGGCCATTTTTCACCTAACTCTGTGTGCAATTTCTCCTCCCTTTGGCAATGAAATGTTAAATCTTAAATGTTCAAACACAGGCAACCTCACACCGATTTTACATCATTTATCTCAAAGCAATGTATCATTAAGGGATCTATCACAGCCTGCATGCCAACCATGTTTAAAAAGGTAAAGGTTCCCTTGCTCGAAAGCCAGTCGAATCCGACTCTAGGGTTGTGGTGCTCATCTCCGTTTCAAAGCCAAAGAGCCAGCGCTGTCCGAAGACGTTTCCGTGGTCATGTGGCCAGCATGACTAGACGCTGAGGCGCACAGAACGCTGTTACCTTCCCACCAAAGTGGTACCTATTTATCTACTTGCAATTTCTTGCTTTTGAACTGCTAGGTTGGCAGGAGCTGGAACTAGAGACAGGAGCTCACTCCATCATGCGGCACCCGGGTCTCGAACTGCTGAACTACTGACCTTCCACAGCCTGCAGTTTAGCATCTTAACCACTTGAGCCACTGCAGCCATGTTTACAGCTAGACAAATTTCTTATCCCTCATGCTGCTATAGGTTCAGCTATTTTCTCTTCAAACTGCCAACCTTTCAGATCATGTAAAGAAAATGTGATACATTATCGAGTAACTGCATAAACTACAAATTTTCCTTCTGCAGACCATGTTGTAGCTTCATGGCACAGACATATTTTCCAGTACAAATCAGTTACATTTGAGGCTCCTCAGCTAAAGCTATTGTGCCCTAGGCAAAGTACAGAGGTCAGATACACTATTTATAGCCAAGTTGCTCCCATTCCCTGCCAGATGGCGGGCTAGCCTTACTACTATTGCTTAAAGTCAAAACAAGTTTCAAAGTTGTTTCTCACCCTGGGTTCAAACAAAAGCAGCTGTTAGCTATGGTATTTTTATCATTCTCAAGTGAGATACCATTTGCTGGTCCAGAAAAAACCCAAACACCAACTACAACAAAAAGAACTGAGCTTAAAATATGTTAAGGCAGAAATTTAAAAAACTGTGCTAAAGCACTGAATGAAGAGACATTCAATTTTGAGATGGCAATTCATTTATGTAACATCTCTTACCTTTTCACATCATCTTCTGTTCTCAGATGAGCTACAATAATGGTAAGATGCATAGCTTGAACTGGAATTAATGCTCTCAACAGATCAGGCTCTTTAGTGAATATAAGTTCTTGAACATCTTCAATTTTGTCTAAGAGCTTTAAAAAGTGAAGTTTTAAAAGTTAATGACTAAATGCCCAATTTCAGTTAAAGTTTTTACCCCAAATTCAGGAATGTGATACTAGAAGATATTTGAAGAGCTCTCTCATGTCTGTCATGTTTCTCATGAACAGCTTTTTATTGTCTAGTCAGAGGTACTCCAATTTAGAAGCAGCATAGCCCTGTTTCCATGGTCCATTCTACATCTGGCATTCACTCCACATTTTATCAATACTCAACTTGGTTCCCCCTTGCCTCGGAATACCTGTTTTCATTGCATTGCCTCGGATCCTGGTTTCTACATTAGCTAGTATCAGCTTACCATCTATTTTGTTTTCAATGCTGGGCCCTGCTGCATTGTTATGCAGATTTTCCTGTGTCAGTACTTGCCTCAGTGGTCATTAGCTGCCTGAGCCAAGTACTTCATGGCAAGGTGACAAATACAGAGGGGGAAATAGGGGCAGGAGACTGACGGAGATCAATGAAGCCGTGTCAAGTTGTCTGCTTATTGTTCCCTTTGAATCGGAAGTGGAGGAAGGAAAAGGTTCAGCTCAAAACCACATTCAGATACCCCAGGGCAACGCTGTACTGACTGCGAAGTCACCCCTGAATGGCCATAAATCTATACAGAAGGTACCATAAAATCTGATGAACAAAGAAAGTGAAAGTGGCATGCAGTGTAGAGGGAAATTAACCTCTCAACGTGGCTGTGGAAAAACTTCAAGGAAACAGATGGGTGCCGAATCAGCCCATGTTACAGTGAATGGACATACATCCTGCATGTACATGCGTACATCTGTTTGTAAGAAAGTGCCAAAGTGTATTCACTTTACAAATGAAACTAAAGACCAGTACCTGGATAAATGTGGGGCTCATATTGCATATTCAGCTGTACATGCACTGAAGTAACATGAAAATTATACAACATATTTTTAAAGTGTACTCTGTATACAGATTGTACATGCATTCACTGTAATTTGTGTACAGAGCTCATTGGCGTGTGTGTGTGGGGGGGATTTACACTTTCTGTCAATGCAGATTTCATCCCACTCCAGTTGAAATCATGTCTCTCATGGTTATTTAGCAATTAAAAAGTGTGTCTGACATCTGTTCTGTTGGGTACTGCCTCTTTAAGAAGCCAGTTTGGTGTAGTGGTTAAGAGTGGCGGAATCTAATCTGGAGAACCAGGTTTGATTCCCCATTTCTCCACATGTAGCCAGCTGGGTGACCTTGGGTCAGTTACAAGTTGTTTCAGAGCTGTTCTCTCAGGAGCAGTTATCAAAAGAGCTCTCTCAGCCCCACCTATCTCACAGGATGTCTGTTGCAGGGAGAGGAAGGGAAGGAGATTGTAAGCCACTGAGACTCCAAGTGAAGGGCAGGGTATAAATCCAACTCTTCTTCCTCTCCTCCTCCTCCTCCTTCTATCCTGGTAGGCCTCAGAGCAAGCAGGAGAGTAGGAGGGACTCAGTGCTTCTCAGTCTCCCTGCTGGCAGCCTGCAGGAGTGCAGGGCCTACTAAGAATCTGAAGAACTAGGCCAGGACAACCCTGGCCTAGAGCTCTAGAAACAGCGTAGTTAAGTATTCTAATTCCTTATTCCAATAGCCAAGTTGCCTGCCCTACAGTTACTGTTAATAAAGAGGCCTTCAGCCAAATGGAACTGGGTGTTTGTTGTTTAATCCACTACCAAAACTTTCAGTGTCTTGACTGGTATGAGCCTTAAAGATCATTTAATTTGCTTCTTAAATTTCAGTATAACCTTAGTACAACCTAGGGTTGCTAGATCTGTTGGAAACACGGGAGGGGAGGCATTCTGGGACCCGGAAGTGACGTAGGCACATTGGTGATGTCAGGGTGATGCTCTGGTTTTTGAGCAAAACTCTGTGGTAAAATCATCCTCAAACCATAGAGTTTTGCCCCAAAACCAGAGCATCACCCCCCACAATGTCACCAACATGCCCATATCATTTCCAGGTGACGTAGGTACATCGTGTTTATTCCTGGTGATGTCACTGTTTTGGGGGGGAATTTCCTCCAGCTGGCGGTAGGCGGCAGCTTGCAAAACCAAGGAATCCCCCACCCCCAACTGAGGAATGGCAACCCTTGTACAACTTAGTAATTGCCCCTGCACCCTCCCCACAGGAGGACACAACTAGGACACAACTAGTTTGTTTATTTAAATGGCTGATCAACATAACTGCTTACTACCATAAGCTAACTATTCCATGGGCGGGCTGCTCTATGTGCCGAGAGATGCCCAACCTCATCCCCCTCACCTGACGGGCCACAAGGAGAGGTTTGGAGACAGAACACCCGGACAGGAGAAGGAGGAGGAGGAGATAGGATTTATACCCTGCCCTTCACTACCCAAAGGAGTAGTAACTAACCTAAGGTCACACCTGCAGCTACATGTGGTGGAGTGGGGAATCAAGCCTGGTTCTCCCATATTAGAGTCCACGCTCCTAACCACTACACCAAACTGGCTCCCTAAGGCATCTGATGGCCTGTTCCAGACACACCTCCACCACGCTGGATGCCTTGGGGTGTTTGCCAGTTTTGCCTACCTAACTTGGGCAACTTTAAGTTGTTCCTGCCAAAAAACAAAAGGCTGTGTGGGAGAGGGAGAAGCTCCCCTATGAAGCTACATACTGCCCTCTCCCCACTGGCTGACTTGGATACTCTCCAGCCCTAGCCAGGACTGCCTCGTGCCTCCTTTGAAGAAAGGGACTGGGTCAAATTGATCCACGGCATTAATGTTGCGAACGACCCTTCTCCAGAAACCAATTCCATTGTTTAACAAAGCAAATAATTTTACGTTATTTATCTTAAAGCAAAGGTGAAGGCAGGGCATTCCCAACAGTTTTACTTATTTAGTTTTACATAGGCCCTGTTCACACGAGGGTTTTTGGGCCGGGAGAGGGACGGATCGGGTACAACTTAGTAATTGCCCCTGCACCCTCCCCACAGGAGGACACAACTAGGACACAACTAGTTTGTTTATTTAAATGGCTGATCAACATAACTGCTTACTACCATAAGCTAACTATTTCATGGGCAGGCTGCTCTATGTGCCGAGAGATGCCCAACCTCATCCCCCTCACCTGACGGGCCACAAGGACCCTAGAGGTTTGGAAACAGAACACCCAGACAGGAGGAGGAGGAGGAGGAGGATGTAAGTATTTCAGTGTAAGTATCAAACATAAGATAAGTATTAATGTGGTCTTTATGCAGTTGTCAATTGTTAATAGGCTGTGAAAATTGGAAAGTATTTCCATAATTAATCATGTGATACTTTCTGATTGCAAGAAGAAACTTGTGTCTTTTTCCAAATGAGAAACTGTGATGGCAAAGAAATCCACTCAAAAGACTGTTTTTAGCCTTTCGGAGTCTATTACCTGGATGCCATTGATTTACTGAAAAGCAAGAGGGGGGAAAAGCTGTTTCTTTTCAAAACAATATTTAGTACCCTTATGATTAAGCTAAATGAAATTAAACGGGAAAAGAAAATCTTAATGGGTAGGAGGTTTAACATACTGTGGGAAAAGGTAATAATTGAGTGGTATAATCCATTTTTATTCACAGAATGTTACATTTCTGAAGAGGCAAAAGTAGCCCCTAAGTATCTTATGCACTCCTTTCATGCCCCACTTTCCTCCCCAACAGGGACCCAAAGTAACTTACAACAACATTCTCCTCTATTTTATCCTCATAACAACACTGTGAGGTAGGTTAGGCTGAACATATGTGACTAGCTGAAGTTCACCCAGCAAGCTTCCATGGCAAAGTGAGGATCTGAATTAGGGTCATAGTCCAGCACGCTAACCACTACACCACACTGGTTATCTTTTCCTATTTTTTAAAAAGAAAACGTTATAGCTTGTTTATTCTCAGCGCTTAGTGTGGCTCTGTGTGACGTAGTTACACACACAACTTTTTATTTGCAAGCAAGGGAGTGAATTGGAAGATCAGTCAACTAGTATTTTAGATAATTAATCAGTCATGGCACCAAAACTCTGGAACTCTCTCCCCAGAGAGACTCCTCTGTCCCCTTCTATTATCATCTTCCAGCAGAGGGTGAAGACTTTTTTGTTCTGTTTGGCATTCTTTCAGTGATCCCTCCTTCCTGCCCAATGTTTTAATGGTTGTTTTTCTTTTTGTATGTATTTTCCCTCTGGCTTTATTTGCTTTAATGATGTGTTTTTAATGGTTTCTAAGTATATTTTAATTCATTAGCCACCTTGGTAACCCTTATGAGGGCAGAAAGGAAGAGTATAAGTTTTTTAAAATAAATCTAATATCAGTAAGTTTCCCAGAGCAGGAGTTTGTTTTCTCCTCCTAGACCATTTCCTGGATAGAAATTATTCCGTTCCCAAGTGGCTATTAGATACAGTAGAAGAACAAGGTGGGAAGGCCATCTTTACTTGCCCCAGCCTCTTTTAAATGTTCTACCTTCACCACGCACAGTGAGCATTGTTATCCATCGTTTTGGAGAGCAACAGCACAGGAAAGCAGGAAGGGCCTTCCTTCCCATCCCCCTTTCCCCGTACTCATTTTATGTGCCCCTCTGAACCCAAGGCAGAAGTCCTCAATACTCCCTGGCAAAGAAAACTTCACAAGCAATATCTTCTCAAGAAATTGTGAATTACCATTTTAGCAGGAGGGAAAATCAATCAGAATAAGGTGAAAGGACACCTAACAAATTCAGCCATGCAACATCATGTGGAATTCACTGCCAGTGGATGTAGTGATTGTCATAAGCATGGATGGCTTTAAAAGGGGATTAAACAAATACATGGAGAATAGGTCCATCAATGGCTAAATCCATGGCAACTAGAAAGAACCCTGGTATTCAGAAGCCTCAAACTTCTGAATATCAGTGCTAGGAGACAACATCAAGGGAGTGTCTTGACCTCTATGACCTGTTTTTTGGACCTACCAAAAAAGTTGTTGGTCAATGTATGAAACAGGTTGTTGGACTTGATGGGTCACTGGTCTGATCCAGCACAGTTCTTCTTATGTTCTTACATAATAAACAAGAATGGTTTTGGGATAACACAACACTGTGCAGCCAGAGCAGATCTGGGGCCAGAGAGACCAACAAAGGTGGGAAACAGAGCCAGAAATCCCTGTTCCAACACCAGCATTACCACAATGAGATAAGTTAGGTGGCTCTGAAACAGGGAGAACAACAGCCAATGGCAATAAAGGTTACCTTGCATATTGATATGATGACTGTGCTCAATGGCCAAGCCTTCTTGGAAGGACTCGGAATAGGGCAACTTGTTATATACTCGTAAAAAATGTCGGCTCACAAGTTGCCTGATTCCATGTCCTAGTAAAAAGTGTCAGCTCACAACACACATAGCAAGAATATTATGCTGTGCATGGTGTTAACCATCTTAACTGCAAGCCACATTAGAGATGTGCCTGCACATTTCAACCCATGTCATAACATTCCTTTATTAAATCCATTTCTTCCTACCTGATCATTTGTTACTGGAATTGCAACAAAATAATTAGGTGCATCCCTGATGCATCTCTTAGGTGCAGTTTTGTGTCTATGCACCTTCTGCTTCTCTGAAATCGCCCTTGAGGTTCCTTCATCTGAACTTGCCCTCAGTTGATCAAAGACATCTGAGTCTTTCTGAACTTGATTTTGCTGCTCTGTGGTTGCTTCTCTTAAGTCATCCTTACTCACAGTCCATGGATGAAGGCTGATTGTTTTTGTTCCTTCTGCAGTTTGTTTGACATCACACAACTGCTTCTCAGTCATCACTTCCTCTGTCCTACTTTCTTCTTGGTCTGTTTGCAGAAGCTGAACTTGCTTTTGTTTCTCTGTGCTTTGGTCCCATCTATCTTGCAGCAACAAACCCTTCTTTACCGCTGAATCCATTGTATCTTGCTCGCGAGGCTCTGAATATGAGAGGCTTGCTCGAGAGGCTCTGATAACACATGTCCTTTCTTGATTTTGTAGCTGATGCTCTTCTTCAGCAGCCAATAAGCCTTCTTTGTGCCCATCCTGTTGGTCCTTCCTCACCAAGGGTACCTCTTCGTATCTGTCAGTATTCTGCAAAGGGACATTTTCAGATGGAACTTCTGCTTCTTGATTCTCTTGCTGTACTTGCACAGTGACACATGGACAAGACAGCTCACTTCCTATGCTTTGCTGTTGCACCTTCACTGACACAGTTGATACCTCCTCAACTCTGTCCCACTCATGTTGCAGTTGAACAATTACACGTGTCTGTTCTGACTTTCTTCTTTGCTGCTGAAAACCCATAGAGTGACTTCTGGAGCTTCTTCTCCTTCATCCCACTGTTGCTGCACATTCACAGTCACACATGATGCCTTCCCTCTTTTCCTCACCTGCTGTTGCACCTGCACAGCTACACATGGACCCTTCCAGCCAGTGCTCTGCTCCTGCTCATTCTGCACTGACACATGGGACATTAGCTTTTCTTTATCCTGATGATGCTTCTCCTCCATCCCTTTTTGACCTTCACCCAAATGCTGCATTTTCAGTTTCCTGTGCTGTTTTGGGGGGTTTTTTTGTTCATATAATAGGTCCTGCCACTGATCCATTTCTCTTAGAATAGGAGGCAGATGCTTTCTCTGTTCAAACTGCCTTCTCCTCTAAAACATTTTCCTTCTTTCCCCATATTTGAAGTTAGTTTTCAGAGGAACTGGAAGAAATTGAGAGGAGTACAACTGCTGTCACCAAATGCCAAAAAATGTACAGACTAGATGAACAATAACTCTTCTTCCCAATTATTTATCTGTTGCTCGCACTGAAAAAGACCTGAACTCATGCAAATAGCATGTTGGCAACCATTAAGACCATTATCGAAGCAACTTCCCGGATGGCAAAGATTGACAAATGCTGAGCACTGAGCGAGAAGGAATGGCAAGAGTTTTCTGAGCCAAAAGGGCAAATAAGATAGCTGTTTAAGTTGAAGCCATGCAGAATGACTCAAACAACATGGGATATTTGAGGTGCACAACTGCAATGCCTTGCACTTTATGTAACCACCTGACAATCTATTTCCAGACACAACTCAAAGTACTGGTTCTTAACTCTAAATCCCTAAGTGTCTTGAGGCCAAGGTACTGTAAGGTCCATCTCCACCTGTATTATTTAGCTCATCATTAGATCCTCTTCTCTATGTGCCCCACCTTCAGAGGTGAGGTGATTGATAACCAGCATTTTCAGTGATGGCAACTTATCTTTGGGAAGTCCTCCCCCACCTGGAACATACTTTCTTTTAGGCATCAAACTAAAACATTCCAGTCTTTTAACTGAGGGTATTATCTCTTAAAAGTTTTATGGGCTGCTTCTGGCCCAAGGATAATTTTATTTACAGCATTTTAGGCTGTTCAGTGTATATTTAATGCTATATGCTTTTAGCTTTTTTAATGGCATTTGCTTTGTTTTTAATGGGTTGACTGTAAGCCACCTTGAGCAAACCAATGGAGTGGAGGCATTTTTTTTTCAGAATTAATAAATACATGTGATTAGCCCTGACCTGGATAGCCCAGGCAAGCCCAATCTTGTCAGATCTCGGAAGCTAAGCAGGGTCGACTCTGGAAACTACTTGGATGGAGGACCTCCTTGAAACACCAGAGGCGGGAGGTGGGGGCTGGCTTTATTCAACCACCTCTCTTAATATCCTCCAGGCCCCCAGTAGGGGTCAGTCACCAGAGATCACCATGACTTCCAGGTGCACACACATTCACCAGAGGTGACCATGAATTCCACACACATGCGCACATGTACACACACACTAAAAAATATACCAAAACCCCCAAAATGAATGAATGAATAAATAAATTAAAATGTATAAAGAAATGAAAGCAAGGCTTCATGAAACAGCTATTATAAGAAAGAGTGAGGGATTAGGCTAATGGAGAGGTTTGCAATTTATCACACGTACAGTACTCACTTTCAAATATTTATCTGATGTTAGCTTCCAGAAAAGGAAGATCTGCCAAGTCTATATTCCTCTCATTCCCTGAGCACCAAACTGAAAGAACACCACATTATTAGAAGGAAAACAAGTAAAGTAGTAGTTATATCTGGGGTTGGTTGGCCATTTCTCTGGGAAAGTTCCTTGAAGGCCACCGGTAGCCAGGAGCAGAGGTCATTTCGGGGGGAATCGCGGGGGATCGCAGTTCCCCCGGGTGAGGTACGGGGGCGGAGCACATGACGAAGCCCCGCCCCCTGCTTCCGGCCGCCCCACTTCCGGCCCTCATTCAGCCAGGAGGAGGCAGGAGAAGAGGGAGGGTAAGTTGCTTCCTCCCTGCCTCTCCCCACCCCTGCCTGCCTGGGGCCAGGGAGGGACTTCGCAGGGCTTCCTTGCACTCCCGCCGGCCTTGCAGGTCCACTGCCGGGCCCCTCATGGGGCTCGGCAGTGGAGCTGCAAGGCCGGCAGCAGCCGGGACCGTTGGGGGCGGGGTGTGTGGCCTTATGACACACTTCCAGTGATGTCAGGGGGTGTGGCATATGCTAATGAGTTATGCTAATGAGTTCCCCTAGCTCTTTTTCTACGAAACGACCCCTGGCCAGGAGCAAGTGGAACTGAATGGCCCCAGTGGGACTGGCAGCTCAGCTCAGACCCTGGCCACGACAAGATGACAATGAATGTAGGCTCACCCAGCAACAGGGCTGTTTTAACACCCCAGTTTGCTCCCAGTTGTATACGCAGTGCCCTTCTAGGCAGAGTTTTTCTGGGTCTACTGAAGTCTAAGTCTACCTTCTTAGTCTACTGAGGTATTTCTGCTTAGGATGTCACTGTCAGTTTCCTAAAAGTGGCACCGTATGCGTGCATGAACACTTCTGCTTCAGACAATTTTACTCCAAAATCTTTCACATTAAATGCCATCTCATTTGAAGGACAGAGTGGGCCTCTTTTACTCAGCAAGAACCTATTGGGACGACAGCGGCTTTAATACGCACAACTGGCCTGAGAAATTGCCCTTAGTCTTTGTTATCAGGAAGATACTATCCTCAAAGCGAGCTGCAGAGACAGTTCTGTTTTTACAATCACACTGCAATCACCTACCATAGTAATTTACATTAGCTAAAGTGCAACCATCAGTTCTGTCTCAGCCTACAGTCCTGAAGAGAATACAAGCTTTAATTTCAAAAAAAAAAATCCTCTTAGATAGGAGCTAGACATTATTGGCAATTTGTGGCTGCCATGCGAAGCAATAGCCCCGCGTCTCTTTCTGACTCCCCATCTAGTAATATAAAATTGCATGGCATGCTATTTTGTGCTGCAAAGTTCTTCCATCCTTGCTATACTTCACTGGCTGCCATTTAGGAAGAGAGGGAAATTCAGATCGGTGACAGCCCTTCAGATGTTCTTCAGGAGAGGGAAGAAATGATGGCAACATGGGACTGCTGTTTTTACTGGCACCCTTGCATCCCCGATGGCATCTGGTTCAAGCCTCAGAATGCAGCTTTGTCCAAGAACAAGAGGGGACTGCTGGTTCTTCTACACTCCATTCACTAGTGAATGGACCAGACTACTTGGGATTCCAAAGCAATCTCTAGATGAAGTCTTTTCTAGAGAAGTGGGGGGGGGGATATCCTTAGCATACATGGATAATATTTAGCACCTCCTTCGATTCCTCTTTTGCATTCCCTTTTTTTTTTAAGCTACAGGTAACAGAAGTGGAACTAGACTGCAAGAATCTGCCAGGCACTGAACCATTCTTGAACCTACCTAGAGTTAATTTGATATCTTATGAGGATGAAATAAAGAGGTTTTTCAGACCTTAGACATAAAAAAGGAAACTTCTTTATTCTAGAAAATAGGGAAGGAATACAACTCTATGGAGTTTTTACTATAGAGTACTTTCAAATCTGAAATACCTCCTGTCCCTTGGCAGCAGTTTAAATTATGCTGGTAAGCTGGCAGCAAAGATGATATGAGAGAGATATGGTAACTTAGCACACTACACAAAGTCTGCATAGCATGCAGGTCTGCAGAGAAAACCAAAGGAAATGGGCCCTTGAGAACCTCTACTGTGTTTAGACAGACCAAACAATGGTACTGAGGCTGGCATGAGTAACTGAATAATCACAGAATTAAATCAGGGGATCCCTTCAAGTTGATAAACATGCAATAATTTGTATGGATGGAAGTACTATTTAACTTCCCACCAAATCAGGAAGAAGAATGAAGTGGTTTTGAATTTAATAGGAGCCCAGAAAATCCACAAAATATGTAAGATAATTTCGAGAATACTATCCTTTTGAGCATTTCCTCTTCCCCTGCCAAGTGAACTGAAGTGTGAGGTTAGAGAACCAGTGGCTAATTTTTAAAAATTGCATATTTCCAGGACCGAGTTGAATGGTCTTGCAGAAATCATCACAATAGATCACAAAGAGTGTTTGGTTTTGTTTCCAATTAAAACTAAATAAAAGATTGTGTCAGAATATTTGGAGGCAGAATTTTCTCTAGCTGAGCTTTTAATTTTGATCATTTAATTACACCCTAAGAAGGGTGGTATTTTAACTGATTTAATACTAGGTGGGAGAGGAGAAACTAAGTGTTCAAAACAAGGCAGCTGTCCAGCTATATACCTGGATTACATAGAACTGCTGATGGGAGATGGCTTCATCAATCCTTTATCACTTCTTACTTATTACTAGAACTTCATTGTTCCTGTAGGGGGCTAAGAGGTGACAAAGAGGCACAACAAAGCGCAGGATCATTAAACATATCATCAAAATATGCTTTACATTGCTCATTCCTGTGTTACATTTTCATGCATGCATATTTGCTCGAATATATAAGGATATGAGGATTCAGCAAATTAGAGCTGCAGCCACAGCATATTTTTTTCTCACACTCTAAACATGTGTCACAATCTGTTTCCCATGCATCTATTGAGATAAAATAAAGCAAACTACACAAGCCTCTTAATTGACAGGATCTGGAGCTAGTATTTCTCTCTCACCTACTGTTCTCCTGCCATATAGCAGCTAGATTCAAATTCCAGGATATATAAAAACATAATTTATGTAGACTCATCTTCTCCCATCCTCCCCAACCAATATCTGTCAAACACTTGCATCCCATGAATTTCCATGGTTTAATTTTAAAATTGCTCATTCTATTCACTCTGTTTCTTATCTACAGGTATAGTTTTTAACTAATATACAGAGCTGCAGTACCCATTGAAAAGCAAAAGAACATCACTGTTCTCTAATATGGGCAAGGTTTCAGCTTTTTATACTTTAGCCTTCAAGCCACCACTGCAGGTTTTCTAAAGTGGCTCTATGTGGTCACCGCAGTAATAATACTAAGTTCATGCAATATTTACAGTGTACTAATTACCACAAATAACTCTTAGGAATATCTATTTGTTCAATAAAGATCAAGTTACAGAAATTGTATAATGTCCTAGTTTAAATCAGTCTGTATTTTAAGTGCATCATAGAAGAAAATGATGATGCAATTCTGACCTATCTGCTTTAAGAAAACACCATCCGCTATAATAAACCACCTCCATAGAAACTGACCAATGAGTACTTAGGTCACATGTTCTAAAACAGCTTTCCATTGGTTTAGTTCATGAGTGAGCCTGGAATCCACACTCTGACTTCTCCCTCTCCTTTCATGCACTTCTGCTCCCTCTTTCCTTGCAAACCATAGTTTGATGCTACATCCAAGTCAACAACCTAAAGTTTGTACTTGCCTCCCCAACCAGAATTAGAAATTCTCTTCAGATTGTAATTTCCAAGTTCTGGCCTGGAGGTTATTCAAATGCAAACATAAGGCTACTCCATTATGCTGGAAGGGTTGTAACTCCTCAGGTACCTTTGTCCATTGTTGGTGGGCTTGTCCTGCGATTCACTCATTTTGGTGTAAGGTACTGATTGAAATCAAAAAAATTACAGGCTTTGATATCCCAAACTCACCAGAATCCATTTTATTACATTACTGGCCTACTTTGCAACTTTCAAAACAGAACACTGAACTTCTCTCACTCTTACTTGTAGCAGCAAAAAACTTTATCGCTCTGCGTTGGAAACTGCCTAAAACCCCTATTCTAGTACAATGGAAAACAAAACTGTGGGATATAGCAGTATTTGATAAAATAGCAACGCAACTAATGATATCAGACAATCCCAAACTTATTAATAATTTTATGGAGAAGTGGAATGTCTTTTTTGAGTATGTTACGGCACACCATTCAAGTTTATACAAAGTGCCTATGAAATATAAAACTTTTATGTTTTATTGATATTCAAATTCTAATTGTAAAAAATCTTTTGCACTCAAGTTATGAGATGCAAATGTTTTCTTTTATCTATTGTTAAAGTTGTTATATGTTTCATGTTCGAACAAATGTAAATAACTATGATGATATTGGATACATCATTAATATGGTCTTCGTTCTGTATAAAAATTTCAATAAAATTGTAATTTACAAAAAAAAAGTTAATTCAATCACCTTCGTCTCAGTACCAACTGATGTTGCCAGCTCCAGGTTGGGAAATACCTGGAGATTTTGGGGGTGGAGCCAGAGGAGGTCAGGGTCTGGGGAGGGGAAGGACTTCAGCAGGGCACAACGCCACAAAGTCCACTTTCCAAAGCAGCCATTTTTCCCAGGTGAACTGCTCGGTCAGTCAACCTTTATTGGCATAGATAAAATACAGCATGAACGGATCTCTGTTGCTTAGATATAAGGTCTCCAGCCACCACCTGGAGGTTAAGAACATAAGAACATAAGAGATGCCAATGTTGGATCAGGCCAAAGGCCCATCCAGTCCAACACTCTGTATCACACAGTGGCCAGAAACACCAGTGCCATCAGGAGGACCACCAATGGGGCCAGGACATTAGAAGCCCTCCCACTGTTGACCCCCCCAAGCACCAAGATGACAGAGCATCACTTGCCCCAGAGCCCCTATCTATACCTTGTGGCTAATAGCCACTGATGGACCTCTGCTCCATATGCCTATCTAATTCCCTTTTGAAGCCGTCCAGGCTTGTAGCTGCCACCACTTCCTGTGGCAGTGAATTCCAAGTGTTAATCACTCTTTGGGTGAAGAAGTACTTCCTTTTATCCATTTTAACCCGACCGCTCAGCAATTTCATGGAGTGCCCACGAGTTCTTGTATTGTGAGAAAGGGAGAAAAGTACCTCTTTCTTTACCTGCTCTTTCCCATGCATAATCTTATAAACCTCAATCATGTCACCCCTCAGTCGCAATGCATGGCTAGGAATAAATACAGTGAAGCAACATGTTGAATACCGGCAAACAGATTGATGACTTACTGAACCAGTCCTCGAAAAATCGTCCCTGCTTGTGATCAGTGAACAGAGCATGAGCCAAACTGGCAGGTGTTCATATGTCCCTAGCCAGGAGTAAGCTACGATGTCCATGTTTGTACAGAATGCAGAACCGTATTTAAGACTAACTGTGGTTAACAAAACAAAGTATGAATCCAGTGGCACCTTTAAGACCAACAAAGTTTACTTCTGGGTATAGGCTTCCCTGTGCACGCACGCTTCTTCAGATAAACCAACTCCAATGTGCATCACCTTGCACTTGGCCACATTGAATCCCATTTGCCATGTTGACGCCCACTTGCCCATCTTTGACAGATCTCTTTGGAGTGCCTCACAATCCTCACTGGTTTTCACCACCCTGAACAACTTCGTATCATCCGCAAATTTAGCAACTTCACTGCTTACTCCCAACTCCAAATCATTAATGAACAAGTTAAAAAGCAGTGGACCAAGTACTGATCCCTGCGGTACCCCACTGCTTACCCCCCTCCACTGAGAGAACTGCCCATTTATACTCACTCTCTGTTTTCTATTAATTAGCCAGTTTTTGATCCATAAAAGGACTTGTCCTTTTATCCCATGATTTTTGAGCTTACTTAGGAGCCTTTGATGAGGAACTTTATCAAAAGCTTTCTGGAAGTCAAGGTAAACAATATCTATTGGATCCCCCTTGTCCACATGTTTGTTCACCCCCTCAAAGAACACTAACAGGTTAGTGAGACAAGATATTTCCTTATAGAAACCATGCTGAGTCTGTCTCAATAGTTTTTGTTCATCAATGTGCCTACTAATTCTTTCCTTAAGAATGGTTTCCACCAATTTACCTGGTATCGACGTCAGACTGACTAGCCTGTAATTTCCTGGATCTCCTCTGGAACCCTTTCCAAGGTTGGCAACCCCAGTACCTACAAAACCCACCAGAAGTGCCTGTATAGCTGTCACTTTTAAAGAGTGTTGGTAATCATAAACACAGATGTTCCAAATGTAATGAATAGATATTTCTGTCATATTCTGATTTTATGGATTTATTTTCTTTGCCACCTTGAGCTGTTTTGATTAATACAGGCTTTATATATTAAATATATATTTTGTGGAAGTAAGGTTACTGCAGAACATATGTGAATGCCCTACCCCACAACCCCTTAGAATGGCAGCAACTTCTAAGGCACCCAGAGATTATGTGCAGGGATGAAGCCATGGTTATAACACAAAGACCTAGATTCTATATTCCAGACAAGAAATAAAATAGTACCTGTCAAAGGAAAGTGCAGGCTTCCTATCCAGGAAAAATATTATTCACAAAACCAAAATGCTGATTAATATTGTTCTATTTCAGAATTTTTGCCACAGTTTTATAAAATTAATGCATTTGTTTTATTTATTATTTATGTACAAAATCTGTATGTTGCCTTTCTGCCCTTACTAGGGCTACCAAGGTGGCTAACAATTTAAAATATACATAATAATATCACATTTTAAATTGTTAAAATCACCCCACCCCACCCCCCAAAAAACCCACTCAAAACACATGTTAAACAGAAAAACAGCAATTAAAACATTGGCTAGAAAAAAGGGATCACTAAGGGAATGTTAAATGAAATCAAAAAGGTCTTTCACTCATGGAAGATGACAACAGAAGGAGACAGACAAATCTCCCTGGGGAGATAGTTTCAGAGCTTTGGTGCCCTGGTTGAGAAGGCCCTTTCCCGGGTTGCCACCCACCTAATCTTAGAAGGGGGTGGTGGAGTCCCAGAGCAGGGCCTCTGAAGATGACCATAGTGATTGGACAGGTTCATAAGGAAGCAGGTGATCCTTCATGTATGTTGGGTCTCAAACTGTATAGGGTTTTCAAGGTCAAAACCAGAACCTTGAATTGTGCCTGAAAGCAAACTGTGAGCTAGAGTAGATAGAGCAGTATGGTCCCTATGACCCATTCGAGTCAACAGCCTGACTGCAGTATTTTGTACCAAGTGAAGTTTCTGAACGTTTCTCAATGGCAGCCCCATGTAGAGTGCATTGCAGTTACATCTAATCTAGATGTAATCAGGGCACGCACCACAATGACAAGATCTTTTCTGCCTAGGAAAGGCTGTAGCTGTCTAACAAGTCGAAGCTGATAAAAGGCGGTCCTTGCCACAGCTCCCACCTGTTTATCCAGCAATAGGCCTGGGTCCAGTGTTCCCTCTAAGCTGAGTTACTGTGAGCTAGCTCACAGTTTTTTAGCCTCTGGCTCACACATTTTTGTCTCAGCTCAGGAAGGATGGCTCCAAAGTAAACTAATTTATGCAGTAGCCACAACTTTAATGCCAGTAGCTCACAAAGTAGAATTATTGCTCAAGAGACTGCACAGCTTAGAGGGAGCATTGCGTGGGTCCAAGAGCATCCCCAGACTATGGACCTGTTCCTTCAAGGGGAGTGCATCCCCATCCAGAACAGGTTATGTCTTAAATCCCAGGTCAGACCTCCCACCCACAAGTAGCATTTCTGTCTTGTTGGGATTAAGCTTCAATCTATTAGCCTGCACCCACTCCAAACTTCCCTTCAGGCACCAACTGAGGGTTTCTACAGTCTCCCAGGGTTCAGCTAGAAGTGCGAAATAGAGCTAAGTGTCATCTGCATATTGGTGACAACCCAGACTAAATTTCCAGGTGACCTCACCCAGTGGCTTCATGTAGGTGCTAAAGAGCATAGGTGACAAGCTAGTTATGGTTCAGGCTATATGTGCTCCACGCTGGGTAATACCAAGAAAACTCCATGGTGGAAGAGCTTTGGGAATTTAGTTCTGAAGCATATTTAGCATAACAGTCAAGTCAACCCTCATTACAGTTCTGCTGCTGATTCACCATGAATAGATGAATACTTTTTTTTACTGTACAGATAGACATGCCTTTTATTAAAAAGCAACTGAAGCCTCATGTCCACAAAGAAGCAAAATCCTTATATGAATACTTGATCTACAGATAATCAGATGATATAAATGGGGAACCTGCAAAGACTAATGGGTGGCATCTAATCTTCCTCTCCCCAATATTTCCTCTTCCTTTTTCCATGGAAGCCCCCATGCCCTCTTCCCTTTTCTATCTTTTTTCTTTCCTTCCCACCCACCAGCCAACCTACCATTAGCTTCCCCTCTCTCTTCAGCCTCCCCTCCTTCCCTCCACCTGGCAGCTAGGCCTGGATGAGTCAAGGCAAATCACATGGTAGAAAGTCACTGGGTGACTGCTGCCAGGTCTTGCTCCTACGAATCCTTCCTCAAAGGACAAAATAGCCCTGGAAAGGGCGCTGCACTTCCCCCTGCCTTTTGCTGAAAGAAACCAAGGCTTGAAGGCTGGCAATATTGTTTGCCCCTGCAAAGGACATTCATTTCTTAAAGACACAGATACAGCTTCCATTATTTGGTGGCTTTTATTGCCCCCCAAGGTTTTTGTTTTTGTTTTTTATGGGGGGGTTAATTTTATTTATTTATTTACATTTCAGATTTTTCCACATACCTGGGACATTAATTTGTAGGAAGATCTGTCTTTGTTCATGGTTCCAGTCCTCTGACTTAAGTATCCACAGATTCAGCCGTTTTGAGAATTAAATTTAAGCAGGGGAACCAAAAGGATTTGAGGGACTCATTTTCTTCTCTTCCACTTTCCTTTTCCTCAAAGACCCCTATGACAGACCCCCCCCCCATATCTCCCCAATTGTCTGGCAGATTTTTCCTGCCAAAACTTCAGTTCCCCTCAGTGTCTGAGTCACTTTATTTTCTCTTTCATATATACTTGAAACTGTCCCAGCCTTTGTTTAGCTATTTGTTTAGGCTTTAGTTCCAGTACAGGAACTTGGGGGAAAGACAGGAGCTGTCCTGTTTTATAAACCCTTATGAAATGGCACTTGAGGCAAAGTAACTTTCAAAGAAATAATATTTTATTGAACAGGTAGATAATATATATAATAGGGGTAGTCAAGGTTTTGAGATTGCTAAGGTAAAAAACTTTCTAATACATACAGAGCTAGTTCCTTCTTTGAGAGGTTTCTTCTTGAGGACAGCCTTTGCTTAAAGTTTTTAGATTTCTTCCTTCAGAGTTCTAGGTTTTCCTTTAGATATTATGGCTTCTTAGTAACTCCTGAGGTTCCTAACCTTCTCCCCTTTATCACAGACCAGGGTTCTCTTCCCAACCCCTTTCACTGGCAGGAAGTTATTCTCCTTGTCCCTAAGAAGCAATAACTCCTTTTACTATTTGGCTAGTGTGGGAGTTCACTCTAACTACCCAGACCTTCTACCAAATCCTCCTCCAATATCCTTTGTCTGTATAAGGCTGTTTTGTAGCTTTCCTGACTGGGAATCTAAGTTCTCCTTCAGAGCAATTTTAATAGACAATGAGGTTTCTTTTCTTCTATCTGTAGAAGTATTTTTATAACTATTGCCTGTCAGAAAACACTGACTCCTAAATGTCTCTTCCCTCAGAAGCCAAACCTTCTGGCTACTGATCCAGACCTAAGTTTTCAAACAAAGACCAAAAGGCAAAATACCAAATTGTGAAAGACCCCTTTTCCCTCCAGATCAGCTGTTTTATTTCCTCTCTCAGCTGATGCTGGCCAGAGAGCAAGCAGAGCAGCCAGTCACATAAGCTCTTCTCTCCAGGGAAGATTAACTCGTGAACTCCCTGACTCTCTGACGCAAGCAGCATTTTTTAAAAGCCTGCTTTTCTGTGCAATCTGTCACACCCCCATAACCTCTCTCCTTTTCCCGCATCCTTCTCTCCTTCCCATGTACCAGCCAACCTACCTTTATCTACCCCTTGTCTTCAACTTTCCACACTTCAGTCCTGACAGCCTCTCCCTCAGGAAAAGCTAGGCAGCATCCAGTTGCAAGGTACAGAACCTGCAAGGACTTGTGTAGGAACACTTTACTTCCCCTGTATCCTTCTCCTCACACATTTCCCTTATTTTGGAAGCCCCCATATCCTCATTCCCCAGTTTCCTATTTGGATCCAGGATTTTTTGGAAATCCCGTTTTTCCAGGTCCAATAGAACCAAACCGAAAAACACTGAGGGGGAAAAGCAGGGGCAAAGCCACTAAAAACAGCTGAGAGGAAGCTCAGCTGGGGCTCTTTTGAGCAGTTCCTTTAAACCAGACTGCCCAATAGAGCCCATCCAGGAGCCAATTCTGTGGGGAGAGTTCTCCTTGCAGGCTCTGCTGGGGCTGTGCTGCTCAGCGCAGTTTAGACCAGATTGTCCAACAGACCCTGCCAAGGAGCTGATCCTGCAGGGAGAGTTGTCCCCGCAGGCTCTGCTGGGCAGCTAATTTTGCTGGTAATTCCCGAATCAATCCAGGATTTGGGGGAGGGGGACTTTTTTTTAGTTCTTCTGAAAAATCCCAGAAAATACTGATAAGATTTTTTGGGATATATTTTCAGTTCAGGTCGACCCAAATGCACACCCCTACTCAGTATAACAGCCAGAGTGGTGGTTAGAGTGTTAAACTAGGATCTGAAAGCTGCTGGTTCAAATTCCCACTCTGCCATGGGAGTTCACAGGGTGATCTTGGGCCATTCACACACTCTCAGCCTAATTCGTCTCACAAGGTTGCTGCTGTGAGATTAAAATGGAGGTGAGGGTAATGGTATTGTAAGCCACTTGAGGTGAGAAAGTAGAGGTATAAATACCCAAATAAACAAGCCTAGTCATATATGCTCTTCTCATTAATTAGGGCTTCCAGTTCCAGGTTGGGAACCTCCTGGAGATTTGAGGGTGGAGCCTAGGGTTTGGTGTTATTACTATTATTATCATATGGCAGAGTTACACACAGGAAGCATATAATAATATAAAATATGTAACCAAGTTGATACAATAGGTATGCAGACTGATTGGGCAATCCACCTAAATACTAATATCTAAATTTTCAATCCATTCAATCACAGCTGGGGAGAGTTCTAAGAGTTCTGTCACATCACCCTGGAAAGCACAACACACATTCCTGTGAAGAAGAAGAAGAGAAGAGATTGGATTTATACCCCACCCTTCACTACCCGAAGGTGTCTCAGAGCAGCTTACAAACTCCTTTCCCTTCCCCTCTGTCAGGTTCAACAGCAAGTAAATCTCCACACACGTTTCCAGGGAATCGTTATGCTTTATTAGACTACAGGTCCGTTGCCATGATCTACAGGGATAGATTAATAAAGCATAACAATTTCCTGGAAACGTGTGTGGAGATTTACTTGCTGTTGAACCTGACACCCTCCCCATAACAGACACCCTGTGAGGTAGGTGGGGCTGAGAGAGCTCTGACAGAAACTGCTCTTTTTCAAAAACAGCTCTGATCAGAACTTTGGCTTGCCCAAGGTCATCCAGCCAGGTGCAAGTGGAGGAGTGGGGAATCAAACCCGGTTCTCCCAGGTTAGAGTCCACACACTTAATCACTACACCAAACTGGCTCTCTGTAACAGATGGAAAATAGTTTGGCGACCTGCACCACATTCACATTCAGGTCCTGGTATTTTGCCTCAATTAAACAACAGGTTTGCACAACTACCAAAGCCTGTTCGTATTCTATTAGCCATCTTCCATACTTTATGTGGGAGGTCAAATCCTGCGGGCCTCTCGTTGATGTTTATCAAGTTACAAATATTGCGTGGAACTGATTGCAGCTGTGTTTGCAACCATTCATTCCCTAGATCGGAATTTTGTGATTGCAGGATTTGTGCAGACCTTATTGCTGGGCACCGGGATCTTAGTCTGGATAGGCCCATGTCAGCCATGTCTTTGTGGATGGGCAGCTCTCTGTTTTCAGTGATCTCTGGGGTGAGAAGGGGCCTCAGCAGGGTATGATGCCATTGAGCCTGCCCTCCAATGCAGTCTGGAGATCACTTGTAATTCTTGGGAATTTCCAGGCCTCACCTGGAGATTGGCAACACCACTTTCTAGAAAACCTATAGCCATCAGGAATGTACCTCTATAGAAAACAATGTTGGTGTCCAACAAAATTGCATGGGATTCATACTTAGTAGCTCCAAAAGAAGAGCTACCGAGAGTGTAAAATGCAACTGAAACCATTGACAGAGAATCTCCTTTGGCCATTTGTTTCTTAAATATATACATTGTATCAACACAAAACCAGATAAGCATGTCTTAAAACAAGAGGCAAAAATCTAGTTTAAAAGATTAGGACCTTAGAGTCACAAGAACCATATCACTGAGCAACACTTAAACGTACATCATCTAAGTAAGATTCAGGTGGAGTATCCAATGTTGGTCTGAAGCAGCAGAGCAAAGTTCTAGTCCGGTGGCACCTTTAAGACCTACAAAGTTTTATTCAAGGGATAAGCTTTCGTGTGCATGCATGAAATAAAATTTTCATGAATAAAATTTTGTTGGTCTTCAAGGTGCCTCTGGACTCCATCTTTGTTCTGTTTCCTAAGTTCTACTACCTTCAGTGGGCCAGGAGGTATTTGAACTAGTACATGCATTCCAAAAAGAAAGAGCAGTGCCTTTGTAATGCTGAGCCAGCATTAGTCTCATTTGGGTGTGCACCAAGCTCTTTCTGGTTCCTATTTTTATAGTCTGACTGATGTATAACTTTTAAAGATGTAATGGTTTCACGTTTCATGGACTTGAAATATTACTTAACAAGACCACATTTCACAGCAAGAAACAGTACAAACTGAGAATTACCATAATGTCAGACATTATAGTGCATACTGAGTACTGACAGGTATCCAAGAAAATAAAAAATAAGTCATTCAGAGCTGTTCTGTCTACCAATTATGCAGTAACACATGCCCCTATTTAAAAAAACAAAGGGAACTTTTTCCCTCGACAATTAAGTTTGTTACAAGATGGAAAGGTTCAATTTTGCTATCAACATCCCAGCATGGATTAGATCTCTCCTGCAAATGAATATCCATTGATTTCTTATGAAACTGCAGCAAGAAGAATACCAATTTATGGGCCCAGGATAATCACACTATCTCAGAACATAGAAACAGACAGTATCCTGCTGCTCTTTGTGCATGAAGGAGACGTAAAAAACCAGCCACCAGCAGATTTTATAAGAAACCAGAGAGACTCCACAACAGAAGCATCCATCAAATAGAGCGGAATGCTTCCCTGTGGCAATGGGATTTGGAGTCATGGAATACTAAGCCAGGAGTATAAACCTAACAAATTAAAAAGCAAGATGACTCTTCTGTGGCCTTTGTCTTGTACTGAGTATTTCAATGTAATGTTCTGCCATCTCAGAAATCAGTCCAACTGAAAGACCTCAAAAAGATATCATGAGTCCAGAATCCAAGCAAACTCACGACTTTTCAGCTGGCCTCTGTAATTATACCTTTCAAAGCAGCTGCATCTGCAAACATTAGCAAATAACATTTATAACCATGTAGTGAAAAGGTTCACCTGCTGATTTTGGCACATTACTTTTCAATTAAAGGCATGAGAGCATGCCAAGATTGGTCAGTTGGCAGCCCTGCCAACAACATTTATTTTAACTAGTATTTACAGTGCCACATAGAACTTGGCAGGTTAGGACCACCAGAAAATAATTTCAGAAAGTCCCCTAAGGTGTGATGTCCCACTCTAGAAATGCAAATACAACCCAGACAACCCAGATAACCGACAGACAAATCCCATATAATTTATCCCAGGTACAATATTCAGTTTGGCTACTGGTTCTTTAAATAATTTCTGGCCTCATTCTAGAAAGCAAATGGTAAGTAGACTTGAAGAGGAAAAACTGCTTCTGGAGTTCACGCCTGTATATCAGCCCAACAGGCAGGACTTCACCATGAATAAAGTACATAGTTTAAAAGCTGGAAAGACTACCCTCCCCAGATGTTCCCCACCATGCCTGTGACCTAGATATGTCTCCTAATCCCAGAAGTATGGGATTGAGCAAGTATACTTGCTCAACAAGTGCAAATGCTCAGGGGCCTTCTTTACTATTAATTTACACTGTATGCATCTGAATTGTGACAAGAAAAGAGACTTTGAGGCACAAAATAAAACCTGGAGGTCAAGGAGGATCTGTGACCTGCTCAAGAGCTCTTTTATCTTGACATGTCACTGGGACAGGTCAAAGACTTCCAGATTTCTTTCCACAGCCTGCTGTTTACTAGATGGAGGACCCTATCAGCCATATTCTATCTGTGTTTACACTGAATTAAGGTCCAATGAAATGAATAAGACATTCCTGATATCAATCTTAAGTATGTTTTATGGCGTGCAGTTTTCTATACAACAGGTGCTTCTTTAATCCCTCCCAGGCTTCTTAGAAACAGGGAGATATTCAACTAGGTAAGTATTTTCTTAACTACCCACCTGATGGCAACAGTATTAAGATTTCACTGTTGAAAGTTTCCCCAATAATATTAACATCTGGGTCAGATTCCCTAGGTAAGCATCCTGAAGACGCTATTAGGCAGTCAATAGCTCCTTAGAGGGATTTGAATATCCACCCAGCTAAATAAGCATATCCTTTTTGGCCTAATAACCTAACAGGCCAGGTAAAGGAGCTGACCGACTCCTCCAATCAACCAATTAAAAACATTGTCTGGGGGCTGTTTCAAGAGCAGCACGTCACTGATTACTGACCATTGTCCTTCAGTAACCTTCCCTATAAGACAATAGTTCACAGTTGACATAATCTGTATTTGCTCATATCCTATGTTTCTAATGCTGTCTAATTACAGTCCTGTCTTAAAGTTATTTTTAGGAATCTTCCAGATGTAGCTAAGTATTACTAAGCTATTACCTATCTAGCCTTTTTTTAAAAAAAAAAATCAGTTCCAACAAAATCCTCGTTTTTTCCCCAATGCTAGTTTATAATTTTAAAAGGTTTCTTCCTATTTCTTTTTCCTGATCTGGTTTGTATGGCAAATAAAACTGAGAGCCAGTGCCAGGCAAGGACTGGAGATACCCAGTGTCAGAACGCCACTCTGTCATGAAGGCCTCTCCATCCAGTCAGTCTCACTCAGTTTAATATGTTTTACAACATTGCTTTGAAAAAAAAGATGTACGTGGCACAGGCTTCTTTGAAAAATGGCATGATAAAATGCAGTAAGATAGAAGTGAGGAGAAAGAGTATAAAACACAGAGGACAATGTTATATGAACGTATCAAGCTGTCTTACAGTGAGTCAAATAATCGCTCCATTAAAGTAAGCATAGCCTCCTGTGACTCGCAGACGCTCTCTAGGATCCCAGGAAGAAGTCCTTCATATCACCTGCTACCTGATTCTCCAAACTGGAGATCGTACCTGGGACTTTCTGCATGTGAAAGCAAGTGCTCTCCCACTAAGCCAAAGCTCCACCTGTTCCTGTTATTTTTTTCTGAGTTTTCTCAGGAAGGCTTTACTATGGGAGTCTTCTCAATTTGCAAGTCAAACTGCGCATCAGCCCTGAAATGTGCAGGGAAATCACATGTTCTGACTTTCCTTTCCCCCCCAGCTGCATAGCAAGTACGTGTTGTTCATCAGGACAGGAAGGCACCCTATGTAATAATATTCTTTGCTATTACCTGTCCCAAGAGATGAAGCATTTGGTCATCTGTTTTGCTTCTTTAGTCTTCTAATTCCATGCAAGATAGAGCTTTCCCTCCTAAGAAGTGATGCATCATTGAGACTTTAATGTAAAGTAATTTACTGTATCATGCCACATATAATGATAGTATATCATTATAATACTCTTCTAGAGATTCTTGACTTTAAAGTTAATCACTGTCACTTGTAATTTTTCACTGCTTTTTGCAACTTAAAACACAGATGATGCTGAGCTTTTAGGCTGATTTGTCAATTAGATGATAATTGCTCAATGTGGGAACTAAAAAAGAGGGCTTTAAAAAAAAGGACTGATGTAACATATTTTTCAATAGCTACACCCTTGCCAAGCTCACGTAAAAGCATTTAATATCTGGCATGTTAGCCTAATGCTATGACTCCTGGAGTAATTTGCATGGTCAAAACAGATTCCTGTTTCATTACATATCCTAACTAAAGTTGTAAGCTGGCTAGAGAAAACAACTTGGTATGCTCACAACCTTTTAACAGAGATTCAGTGTTCAGATACCAGCACAGCAGAGAGACCTTCCCATGACATGAAGCCAAACATGATCATCTTCATGTTACTGTAGATCAATTACTGTTAAAGTAGGTTTACTTTAGCTACAGATGCCAATGGCTGACATTGCACTTCTGCTGACCTTGCCCTTGCCACTTAGCAATTGTTGCTATACACACAAATACACACACACATGAAGTAGTAGGGATGTGTAGCTATAGAAAAGCAACTACAGCTTTCCAAAAATGTAACCAAACCTGAAGCATGCTGAATGGTTTTCTTTTATGTATTTCATCGAGAGTGGCTCTCATATTATGTACTCTGTTGCTTTTTGGGGGGCCTACCTGATTGCTTGTTTATCCCTTCATTGTCTTGATTGTAAGTTGAACTTCTTAATCAGTGACATGAAACAAGCATTTTAGTATTCTGTCCACCTTTGGATGTAAAATTTTATTTCCATTGATTATAAAAACTGATAATAATATGGTGTTAGACAAAAAGACATAGAAAGGGTTCAGCTTTTCTGGGCATGAATATTAATAAACCATCCTGAGCAGGTCTATTCGGAATCCGATTCAGTTACTTTTGCCAACTCCATGATGGGAAATTCCTGAAAATTGGGGGTGGAGTCTGAGGAGGAGAGGGGCTGTAATCCTGACAGCAGCTCTGAGTTGAGCATAGGGTTGCCATCCCCCAATGGGGGCAGGGGTTTACCTGCTTTCGGGGGGGGGCCAATCCACCACCACTCAGGTGGCCAGCAGGGGGAGCCCCACCCCCAAGCAGCCCCATCCACACCGACATGCCCAACATAATAATGTCACCCAGAGGTGACATCATCGTGCAGGGCATGTTGCAGGGGGGACGACGTTCTAGCATCTGAGAAAAAACTCTACGGTGACTCTAGCATCTGAGGGGGGAAAATCTATGCATGCCAGGATCTCCAGGATAGTGGACTGGAGCCCCCCACCACAACAGGTAGGGATTTGGCAGCCCTAGTTGAGAACCATGTTTTTGGGTCACCTTCATAACTTATCAATAGGGTTGCAAGCTCTAGATCTGGGGAGAGTCTGAGAAGGGGCAGGGGGAGGTGAGGGACTTCAATGGGGTATAAAGTGGCCGTTTTCTCCAGGTGAACTAATCTCTGTCACCTAGGGATCAGTTGTAATCCCAGGAGCTCTCCAGCCACCACCACCTGAAGGTTGGCAACCCTATTTCTCATACCATCTGCTGTCTGAGATTGCAGAAGGCCGCGTTTATTAAAATGGAGAAACTGAGATCATGCTGCAGACCCACAGGGAAGTGGTCGGTTCTTCTGGAGGGTTGGATACACCCTTGACAATAGTTCTATTGTTTGTCTTCAAAGTTCAGGCCATGTTTAATAATAGAAGAATAACTTGCCTTCTAGCATCATCCAGGAATCTGCCCTACAATGCAGAGTTTTCTGGAAAACGAATCACAAGTGAAGTGAGGCCCGTCAGCCTTTGTTAATCTGGTTTCCCACTCTGGTAGTATAATCAGAGACCCAGGAGAGGCCATCAAACCTGCCTAGTTTTTGGTTAAACTAGGACAAGCTGATATTCCAGGCAGGTAACAAAATCACCACAGGTTGACATTTCCCATATTTGAACATGGTTAATTATGTTGTTGGGGGCTGCGGTGGCCCAGTGGTTAATTATTATTATTTATTATTTTCTATTTATATCCCACCTTGCCTGCACAGGCAGGCTCAAGGTGGCGTACAACAAGTTAAAATACAATAAAACACAATGCATAAATGCAGTACTATAAAATGTTCGCATAAAAACAATATAGATGGTGATTGCTGTAAAGTGATCCGGTGTAACAAGGGCAGCATCCATAGTTGTTCTTAGTGCTCATTACGACACTTAGCTGCAGACCAGAAGGTTGGTAGTTCAGCAGTTCAAGACCCTAGTGCTGCGTGATGGAGTCACTGCCCCCAGCTCCTGTCAACCTAGCAGTTCGAAAGCAAGAAATTGCAAGTAAATAAATAGGTACTGCTTTGGTGGGAAGGTAACAGTGCTCCATGCACCTTGGCATCTAGTCATGCCGGCCACATGACCACGGAAATGTCTTCAGACAGCGCTGGCTCTTTGGCTTGGAAACGGAGATGAGCACCGCCCCCTAGCTTTCGAGCAAGGGAAACCTTTGCCTTTACCTAATCATGTTATATTGTTAGTTTGGATAAGAAATGTATTATTTATCTGTACTTTGATTTAGTATTTGCTTGGGATAAGTCTCCCCCCACACACTCACTTTTATACCAAATTCCCCCCAAAACTCCATATTCATTTTTAAATCTTTAAATCAGGTTTTCTGTCATCCTTTCCAACTGAAAACTTACTACTCTTTCTGCCACCTCTTTAGGAAAAAGATCCCAGTTTCCCACTCCCTGCACAAGGTCGAACAGTTGGGAGTTCACATGTTTGTGGGGGTGGGGTAACAGGACCCCAGCAGGATATTATGCCATAGAATGCCCCCCCCCCCCCGCAAAGCAGTCATTTTCTCAGGGGGAACTGAGTTTGGAGATCAATTGTAGTTCTAGGAAATCTCCAGCCAAGAGATTAGTGATTCTAATCTGTTTATTGAGTTTCACTCCCAGGTAAGTGTTTTTAGGATTATGTTGGGGATGGTCAAACAACAGGATCGGTGGAGAGGAATTGATAGGAAAAGATGTGAACATACTGGGAATTTAAAGGTACTACTATATAAATCTATGGCTGGCAACCCTACCAGAAGTCTGAATAACTGTTTTTTGTAAACCATCTCCTGTCCTGCTGGCACTATGCCATGATATGAAGTTCCTCAGAAGTAGTAAGCATATCTATCAGCATCTAGCAACATAAAATAGCCTTCAGAGGAATGTGGCAGTCAGTTTGCACAGAAAGAGCTGAGAAACATTCTCTGTGTTCTTAAAATGGAAGACTCTCATCATGGTCTTCCCAGGTATCAGGCCAGCCTTAATAGATTTAAGTGGGAGGAGGAGGATAATGCTTAGAGAGACCTATAAAACTTTCTGAAGCCTTCCCACTCTTTGATTCTATAGTAGTGGGAGAAGTCAATTTGTATGTATACAAAGCAATGAAGCTTAAGGTGACCAGAAGCAGAGGAGGTGGCTCCTGTAACTTTAATAAGCTAGCAGGTAAAGAATTTTGTATGGGTATGCAACAGTGAGAAGGTGCACCCTTCACAATCCTTAAAGGTACAGTAGTCATGTTCACCTTTGTATCTGATCATCCTACTTGGGTGTGTAGTCTGCCTCACCTAGTTGTAAAGACTTCGGTAGATCTACACAGAACGTGATTCTCTCTTCTAGAGGACTTGAAACATACCTGGCTATAGAGTTGAACTGATCTGAGGAACCTTCCAGGCTTATTCTTCTAGGTAAAAATGACTGACAGTGAAACAGGAGTCCTGATGGTTAATTCATTTTGGGGGGACCTGAATATTTTCACAGTTGTTATTTTTGTGGCTCTCCAGTTCCTGGAAAATCATTTGTCTGCCTGCACGCAAGTCAGATTCATGAGATTCCACAGCTGCACAAGTCCATTGATGTTTCAGTGGCGAGGAAATCACTGCATTATTTCAGAACTCAGCTGTTTGAAACACGCTGAATGCAATTCCATTGGTAAGTTACAATGTGTTAAATTACCCTAATTAAACGCTTATGTAGCATGACAGAGTTCATGATATTTCATTGCAAATTATAGATCAGGCACCTACTCTCGTAAGCAAGTGCTGTGTTCTTTATTTTTTTTCCTTCTGTGCAGGAATGAAAAAGAATGGAAAGATTAAACTTTTCAAGTTAATTGCCTGCCAGACAATTTTTTCCTTGATGTTGTCTTTTGAAATCTCTCTAGGCCTCTCTGGAAATCAAAGAGTATGAAGCAAATGCTAGATATGATCAGACTTTCTTTTTTTAAAGGCAACTCTGTGGAAAGTGGGATGGAATAAGTGTTAAATGGACCAGCTGGTATTGTTAAGGTTTTGGCCACAGAGATCTGTCATCCAAATTACACTGGATGGGCAGCACTCCTATTCAAAGGGAATAATGCAAGATAATGCAGTCCATGTGTTAACAGGTCTGGATGGAAGCAGCCTTTTTGTCATTTCCTACCCTCTTTAAAAACAACAACAGGGTTTGGTGATTGTGGTACACACAAGAGGGAGAGTATCCCATTGTTACTGGGGAGCAAAGTGTGTCAGAGCACATGTCTCAAGTTCAGTTACTAGTACTTCAGGTTAAAAGTATTTCAGCCTGTGACCTTGGAAAGTTGCTACCCATCAGAGTGGATGAACTTCATATGTGCATAGTGCTTACTTATATGAGACCTTTAGATGGAAATTGTGGGATCCTTTGTCAGTTTTACTTCATCAATATGAAGTAAATTCTCAAAAGGGGTATGCGTGAGTTAGGGTTGCCAGCTCCAGATTGGGAGATTCCTGGAGATTTGGGGGTGAAAACTGGGAGGGTGGGGTTTAGGGGAGAGGAAGGTCTTCAGCAAGGTATAAGGTCATAGAGTAGGGTTACCAGATGTCCCCTTTTTTTGTTTGTGTGTCCATCCTCTTTTGGGCTCTTCTTAAAAAACTGATGAAAATGTCCTCTCTTGGGGTTGGAAGGTTAGGAATATTCTTAGTTAATAGCAATTATCACAGTTTAAATAGTAGGGGTATTTAAAATGAAATTTGTCATAGTGGTCCCTTGTTTGAAGTAGTCAGGAAATATGTCCTCTTTTTTGCTTTTCCCCACTCCTCCATATGAAGGCAACTGGGTGACTTTGGGTCAGTCACAGTTCTCTCAGCACTCTCTCAGCCCCACTTTCCTCACAGGGTGTCCTGTTGTGAGGAGAGGAAGGGAAGGTGATTGTAAGCCACTTTGAGACTCCTTTGGGTAGAGGAAAGAGGGGAATAAAAACCAACTCTTCTTTTCAAAATATGGTAACCCGATCATAGAAACTACCCTCCAAACCAACCATTTTCTCCATGGGAATTGATTTCTGTAGTTTAGAGATCAGTTGTGATTCCAGGAGATTGTCAGGCCCCACCTGGAGGCTGTCAATGGTAGTGTGAGTGAGTGACACAGAAGGATGTGATAGACTAGGGGCTGGTCTTCTCTTTAGAGGGATTTGTTTCGCTTGTTTTCAGTGGTATTTAGGGCTGCCAAGCCGCGGCGGGGGATCTGCACGTCTTCACAGGATCCCTGCCACGGGGGGGACAGCGATACGCGTTGCACCGGCGTCACCAGGATGTGACGCTACGCGTCGCTCTGGCAACGGTACTCCAAACAACCCCGCGGCAGGGATCCTGTGAAGACGTGCAGATCCCCCGCCACGGCTTGGCAGCCCTAGTGGTATTACATGAATGGTCCAATAGAGCCCTGTGACACTTGCCTAGATACAACAAGTCACAAGGAACCTATTATCTATAGAAAGGATTATATTTCTCCAGAAATTATCTGTTACATACATACATAAACTTTTTAAATTGATCAATCAGTCCTTTATTGGCATATAAAATAGATAAGATGGAACATAGAATAAAGATTGCTTTTAAATTACAATTGAGTAAATATACCATCAAATTGACTCTTTATATCTTATTGGCATGTTGAAATTATCTGTTGCAAATTGAGTAGTGTGGAAAATGTACTATCCTAGGAACAAAATCACATTTTGAGGGAAGATTCCTGGTTCATGGACAACTAAGAGACAGCAAATCAGCATTCACTAAAAAAAACCCCACAGTCTAGAAAGGTCTAGAAAGTAAAGAGGAAAGAGGCTAACACAATAATGGGGGGGGGGCGTGGATTCACAATATTGCAATTTGTGTGTTTTTAATTTAACTGTATAACTTTAACTGTATTTTTAATTGTTTAAATGTTTAAATGTTTTTGTTTGCTGCCTTGTGAACCCTGGTTGGGTCGAAAGGAAATACAAGAATGTTTTAAAAATACATTTGAGCATAACTGCTTGATTAACATTTCTGGGATTGAATTGTTAACAATGAAACTATTAGTGTGGTTTTTATAGCTTCTCTTTTGCTTACTTTCTCTGTTTTAAAAGATCTACACAAAGGTTAAACATGCATTGTGTAAAATGTGCAGCTTTAAACAAAGGCAAATGAATATATAAGTCAGTACTGTGTATTTTATCTATTTTGCTCTCAGCATCTATACAGGTAAATGATAGCCATGTTTTATGGCAGAATTCACACATGCCATGTAAAGTGTTTTTCAGTTCTTCTCAAATTGTTGATGTGTATGCTTAAAAAACAGAACGACAATTGCAAATCCATAAGTAGCAGGTTTCTGATGTGTGAAAAACAGGCAGTGCTTGTACTTGGCTTCCGAATTGATTAGTGGCCATGCAGAATATTGATCTACAATCTTGTTTCAATCTTCCTGTACATTACAATACACATGTGATTCCAGTCAAAGGCTGCAATCCTAAGGATGCTTATTTGGAAGAAAGTACCAATAAAGTCTGTGGAACCAGATTCTAAGTAAAACTATTGGATCATACTGTATACCATCACAATTTTAATGGCATGGAACCTTTTCATAGTTAACTCGCTTGCAGCAGAGGGAAATGAAATAATGTTCATCATTCTTATTGATCTTGCAAATTGTTACAGCAAGTTGAGAAGACAGGTGGTTTATTGAATTCATTTTGTCAAAGCAGAGAAGAAAAAATGATGCTGCCATGGGGGAAAAAAGACTTTTATTATGTTTCATGTATAGATCCCAATGAGTTTTGCATGTTGCTTCATCAGGGGATCTGTAACCTGTGGTTCTACAGCTTATTAAAGCAGGAACATTCTGAGAGGCAATTGTTTTACAGATCTCCTGACAAAGCAGCATGCGAAACCCATACTGATCTCTGAGTAAAACATAATTTTTTAAAAAAAATCCTACTGCAGATCATTTTTCCTTCTCTGCTTTGGCTCTGTATTAGTACATTTCCACCCACCCTTTGCAGTGAATATATGAGGGGTCTCTGAACATTTTCAGCCTGCAGGCACCAGTGGAATGTTGTGGCACAAACACAAAATGGCTGCCACAGGAGGCAGAGCCAGCTACAAAATGTCCGGGAGTGAGGTTATGCATAATAGCAGGTCTTCAACATTTCAGGCAGAAGCTCTGCTTAACAGGATGTCTTTTTAAAAGAGCATATTGTTTAAAAAACATTTTCTTGCTTACACATAGTTTACCTTCAGTCACACAGTAAAGATCCTTGTACTGTGGTGGCAGCTGCTGCCAAACTATTTTTTAAAAAAAATCTGCACAGCCAATCAGATTTCAAGCAGCCAGGTAGAGCAGCTAGGCAAAAGCCTCACCCTGCCTCACCCACTGTCTAAAAACAGTTGGCAGGTGCACTATTTTGGGGACCCCTGTGCTAGAGCATCACCTGATGCAATGAGTCACTTCCAGATCACACTAGAAGTGACAGTATGTCAATTCCCCTTTCCTGGCATTCACCCCACTCCCAGTTAAATGGCAGGCAGAGAAGGTGGAGGGCTCCCTGGACTTAACTATGTAATATAGAAAATAATGTAATGAAAGTGATTTTGAGTACATTTCTTTTCAATTGAATAACCACAACCGCACTCCAAATAAAGAGTTAATGAGAAAAGTTGTCATGGCATATTATAATTCCCAAAACTCTCATTTTAGAAAACACCGACAAAAACAGTTGTGGATAATTCCGATCAACAAGAAAAAATGGAATTTCTAACACAACTTAAACTTAGAATAATTTTATTTGAATGTTATTCTGTTTTCACTGGTTTCTCAGATAAATGATGAATGAATTAAAGATAGCGGCTAGATGAAATAACTGTGTTGTAATAGGTGGTTTTAACTACCCACACATTGATTGGGTCAATATATGTTCTAGTTGGGAAAAAGAGATTGAGTTTCTAGACACTCTCAATGACTGTGCCATGGAAGAGATGGTCACAGAACCTACCAGGGGAGAGGCGATCCTGGATTTAGTCCTAAGTAATGCCCAAGACCTGGTGAGAGATGTAAAAGTGATTGCACCACTTGGGAACACTGACCATAATGTTATTGAGTTCAACATTTCTATAAATACGGAGTTGCCCCACAAGACTGACACAACCACTTTTAATTTTAAAAGGGGTAACTTCTCTGATATGAGGGGACATGTGAGGAAGAAACTGAAAGGAAAAGTAGAAAGGGTCAAAACCATTGGGGAAGCTTGGAGACTATTTAAAACTACAACCCTAGAGGTTCAGAAAAAATATATACCACAGGTTAGGAAAGGCACAAATAGGTATAGGAAAAAGCCTGCATGGTTAACAAACAAAGTAATGGAAGCTGTAAAAGGTAAGAAGGATTCCTTTAAGCGGTGGAAAGCTAGTCTCAGTGAGGTTGATAAAAGGGAACACAGGCTGTGGCAAATAAAATGCAAGTCTGTGATCAGGCAGGCAAAAATGGAATATCAGGAGCATATAGCAAAAAACATAAAGACCAACAATAAAACTTTCTTCAAATACATTAGAAGCAGGAAACCAGCCAGGGAGGCAGTGGGGCCCTTGGATGACCAAGGGGTAAAAGGAGTACTGAAGGATGATAGGGAAATGGCTGAGAAGCTAAATGCATTTTTTGCCTCCGTGAAAATGTCGAGACAGTGTGCAACTGCAGTAAAAAAGGCCAACACTATGCTGGGGATTATTAGGAAGGGAATTGAAAACAAATCAGCCAGTAACATAATGCCCCTGTATAAATCAATGGTGCGACCTCATTTGGAGTACTGTGTACAGTTCTGGTCACCACACCTTAAAAAGGATATTACAGCATAGGAAAAAGTGCAGAAAAGGGCAACTAGAATGATAAAAGGGTTGGAGCACTTTCCCTATGAAGAAAGGTTAAAGCGCTTGGGGCTCTTTAGCTTGGAGAAATGAAGGCTGAGGGGTGACATAATCGAGGTTTATAAAAGTATGCATGGGATAGAGCAGGTAGAGAAAAAAGTACTTTTCTCCCTTTTCTCACACTACAAGAACTCGTGGGCACTCAATGAAATTGCTGAGCATTTGGGTTAGAACAGATAAAAGGAAGTACTTCTTCACCCAAAGAGTGATTAACACATGGAATTCACTGCCACAGGAGGTGGTGGCAGCCAGAAGCATGGACAACTTCAAGAGGGAATTAGATAAGCATGTGGAACAGAGGTCCATCAGTGGCTATTAGCCACAAGGTATAGATAAGAACTCTCAGGATGGGGCAAGTGATGCACTGTGTTCTTGGTGCTTGGGGGGGGGGGCAACATTTGGAGGGCTTCTAGTGCCCTGGATTCTTTGTCGGATTCAATTTCAGCTGGCTCAGCCTAAGCCAACCAGGCACAGTTTGTAATGCCTGGTCTAGGTCTTCCGGTTTGGAGTCGGACTGGCTGTCCAACAAAATAGAGGGTCTTATGTTCATCAGATTGGCCTATTAGATCCAATAATAACCAATTACAAATAAAAAGATGCATTCCTTCATTTGTGTCATTTGGGATACAAAAGAGTTACTACGAGCAACTCAGCGGACTTCCAATGACTTTCTTCTAAGCTTCTTAACTTCATTACAGCACAAATCCACTAAATAAATATTCACAGGATTTTCCATTTAAAGTTGTTTCTGTCCTCTTCACCTACACATTTATTCCTGGAATGAAGTGTAGCTATTCTGGATTATTATCAAACATGGATTTTATAAACAGCTTTTTAAACTTCTCAGCAATCACAATGACAGAGGAACATCAAGGAGTACATTTGTTCCAATTCCAATAACCTTTATTGGCATAACGAGTACATTTGTAATTGACTATGAATATTTAAAAACATTAAATCCCACTACATCTCATAAACCTCTTAATTTTTACATTACAGACACAAAGTCATTTCAGTTAGCTGATAATGAAATATGTGTTCCTGATCTATACCTTCATATTATTGAAGGTAAGAGGTATTATTTTCACTGGAGTTTTGTGGGAGAGATAAGTAATGGAACTTGCGCTCCTCCTACTTTTTCAAGGCCAACCACTCTCAGTTGTCCATTCTCACATTTCAGGAATACTGCTGCCATTCTGATAAGAACATAGGAACATAAGAGAAGCCAGTGTTGGATCAGGCCACAGTGGCCAAAAATACCAGATGCCATCAGGAGGTCCATCAGTGGGGCCAGGACACTAGAAGCCCTCCCACTGTTGCTCCCCCCCCCCAAGCACCAAGAATACAGTGCATCACTGCTCCAGCCTGTGAGTTCCTATCTATACCTTGTGGCTAATAGCCACTGATGGACTTCTGCTCAATATGTCTAACCAGTTCCCTCCTGAAGCTGTCCATGCTTGTAGCTGCCACCACCTCCTGTGGCAGTGAATCCCATGTGTTAATCACTCTTTGGGTGAAGAAGTACTTCCTTTTATCTGTTCTAACCTGACCGCTCAGCAATTTCATGGAGTGCCCATGAGTTCTTGTATTGTGAGAAAACACTGAACCCCATTTGCCACGTTGACACCCACTCGCCCATCCTCGACAGATCCCTTTGGAGTGCCTCACAATCCTCCCTGGTTCTCACCACCTTGAACAACTTTGTGTAATCTGCAAATTTAGGCACTTCACTGCTTACTCCCAACTTCAAATTGTTAACAAACAAGTCAAAAAGCATCGGACCGAGTATTGATCCCTGCGGTACCCCACTGCGCTACCCCACTCAAAAGCTTTCTGGAAATCAAGGTAAACAATATCTATTGGGTCCCCCTTGTCCGCATATTGTTCACTCCCTCAAAGAACACTAACAGGTTAGTAAGACAAGATGTTAACTTACAGAATCCATGCTGAGTCTGCCTCAATAGTTTTTCTTCATCTATGTGCCTATTAATTCTTTCCTTCATAATAGTTTCCAACAACTTACCTGGTATCAAAGTCAGACTGACTGGCCTGTAATTTCCCAGATCTCCTCTGGAACCCTTTTTAAAGATGGGAGTGACATTAGCTACCTTCCAGTCCTCGGGAATGGAGGCAGATTTTAAGGAAAGATTATTTTTGCAAGGAGATCCACAAGTTCACATCTGAGTTCTTTCAGAACTCTCGGATGTATGCCATCCGGGCCTGGTGATTTATCAGTTTTGAAGTTGTCTATCAGTCGTAGGACCTCCTCTCTCGTCACCTCAATCTGCCTCAGGTCTCTCAACACTGCTCCCGAAATCAGTGGTTCTGAAGTGGGCAAGCACTTCTCATCTTCCACAGTGAAGAAAGAGGCAAAAAATACATTCATCTTTTCAGCCATTTCCCTATCATCCTTCAGTACTCCTTTTACCCCTTGGTCATCCAAGGGCCCCACTGCCTCCCTGGATGGTACCTGCTTCTAATGTATTTGAAGAAAGTTTTATTGTTGGTCTTTATATTTTTTGCTATATGCTCCTGATATTCCATTTTTGCCTGCCTGATCACAGACTTGCATTTTATTTGCCACAGCCTGTGTTCCCTTTTATCAACCTCACTGAGACTAGCTTTCCACCGCTTAAAGGAATCCTTCTTACCTTTTACAGCTTCCATTACTTTGTTTGTTAACCATGCAGGCTTTTTCCTATACCTATTTGTGCCTTTCCTAACCTGTGGTATATATTTTTTCTGAACCTCTAGGGTTGTAGTTTTAAATAGTCTCCAAGCTTCCCCAATGGTTTTGACCCTTTCTACTTTTCCTTTCAGTTTCTTCCTCACATGTCCCCTCATATCAGAGAAGTTACCCCTTTTAAAATTAAAAGTGGTTGTGTCAGTCTTTCTGGGCAACTCCGTAGTTATACAAATGTTGAACTCAATAACATTATGGTCAGTGTTCCCAAGTGGTGCAATCACTTTTACATCTCTCACCAGGTCTTGGGCATTACTTAGGACTAAATCCAGGATCGCCTCTCCCCTGGTAGGTTCTGTGACCATCTCTTCCATGGCACAGTCATTGAGAGTGTCTAGAAACTCAATCTCTTTTTCCCAACTAGAACTGTGTCATCTGCAAATTTAGCTACTTCACTGCTTACTACCAACTCCAAATCATTAATAAATAAGTTAAAAAACATTGGACTGAGTACTGATCCCTGTGGTACCTCACTGCTTACCACCCTCCACTGAGAAAATTTCCCATTTATACTCAGTCTCTGTGTCCTATTAATTAGCTAGTTTTTGATCCACAATCACTGTATCTCACTGATTTTCCTCATCCCACCAAGTTTCTGAAATACCCACAATGTCTATTCCCCCCCCAGCACCAAGCATTCCAATTACCCGATTTTACCTCAGACACTTCTAGCATTTGTGTATAAACACCTATAGTTTCCCATGTATGTTAAGCCCACAACCTTCCTCTTGCTGCCTAGAGACCTTGCCAGGCAGTCCATACCGTTAGCCACAGTCTCAGTAGACAATTCTAATCCTTTTCCTTCTAGAGAAGTACAGCTACTCCTTCATCTCTTTGAGATGAGCCATCCCGAACCAGAGACTTTTCATCTCCTGTCGGCTTTCCCCCAATATTCAGTTTAAAAACTGCTCTGCCACCTTTTTGATTTTAAGCACCAGCAGTCTGGTTCCTTCTCGGGACAAGTGGAGACCATCTCTTTTGTACAGCTCCCTCTTGTTCCAAAAAGTATCCCAGTGCCTAACAAACTTGAACCCTTCCCCCCGACACCATTGTCTCATCCACGCATTGAGACTTCTGATCTGTGCCTGTCTCTCTGACCCTGCACGTGGAACAGATAGCACTTCCGAGAAGGCTACCTTGGAGGTCGTGGCCTTGAGTTTCCTGCCTAGCAGCCTAAATTTTTCCTCCAGGACCTTGCAACTGCATTTCCCCACATCGTTGGTGCCAAGATGTACCACCACCACTGGCTCCTCCCCAGCACTATCTACCAGCCTATCCAGAACACGCGTAATGTCCACCACCTTCACACCAGGCAGGCAAGTCACCATACGGTCAGTACATGGTTTCGCCACCCAGCTGTCTACCTGCCTAAGTATCAAGTCACCAACTACCAAGAGCCCCCCTCCCTCCCTGCCCAGGGTGCAAAAGGATACCCGTTCACCAGCTGAATAAGAGATTCCTTCTGTGGGCACATTCTCTTTATCCTCAGCACGGTACCCTGTTTCCCCTTGACCCTCATGCTCCCTGACAGCGGCGGGGCTGCCAGATCCAGAGCAGGACATATCTAACAAGTCCCCGAGAGTCTTTTCTGTGCGCCTAACTGACTGTCTCTGCTTCTCCAGGTCAGCCACCTTAGCCTCAAGGGAACAAACTCATTCCCTGAGAACCAGGAGCTCCTTGCACCGAGCACACACCCAAGACTTCTGTCCAGTGGGCATGTGACATTCCATGCAATACACTGAATAGCCCCCAACCCCCTGCTGGCATTCTGGCTTTATAACTGCTTTTTAAAACAATAATTAAATAACAATTTAAAAAATAAGCTCTTTTATTTCCATTTAATTTGCTTACTGCCACAGAGATTTGGAACAGTAGGCTGAAGTGGCCTTCCTAGCATCAGTACCAATACACGCAACAGCTGGTACATAAGGCCCGTCTCGGTTTTATTTATTGGAGAGCTTTATATCTATTCTGACATAACAGCCAACAGTCTTCAAGAGATACAAAGCCCCCAAGAAAACAACATCCATATCTAAAACCATCCAAAGCTCAAAACAGGTTTTTTAAAATGATAAAAATATCTCTTTAGTCAGAAAATCTCTAAAGCTTCCCACCCCCATAAACATGCATCATACCATTCAGATGTTCAATAAAAAGTTATTTGGAAGAGAAAGGTTTTTCAACCTCTGTGAAAACTAAGAAAAGGGATTTGCTTTTCTTACTACTTCTACTTTCTTAACTACTTACTACTTCAACAAAGTATGTGTAGCTGTTTTCTGTGCCCCCACGGCAAAAGAGATGGTAAGAGAATGCTGTCAGCTAAGTTTGTTGGCTCATCCTCAACTTGCTGTTTTAACAAAACCAAGGTTTCCGGAAGCATAGGCGTAATCTTCGTGGGGGCGGCGGGGCTTCAGCCCCCGCCGAAATTTTCAGGAAGGTACTCAGCCTCCCCCGGGAGCCACCCTTGCTCCTAGCAAAGCAATGCCTCTGGCCCAGCCCCCCCCCGGGAAATTGGAAAGTCTACACCCTTGTCCGGAAGCCACCACAGGAGGCTAGGACAGAAAGTACTAGCAGGTCCCTAAAGCTGACTAGGTTTATTGGTAAGCAGGAAGAAGTATACTTCTGAAGGTGGGCTTCTGGAAAAAAAGACAGCTCATAGGGACCATAAACAGATGATGCAGGGAAGGTTGCAGGGCTTTGGCTAACAAGTACTGAGCCTGAAACGTTCTTGAATACTGCTGCAGGAAGGAATGCTGACACTCAAGATGGATTATGGAATTAATTGATGGACCAAGAATGCATACAGCAAACAATGGAACTGGACTACAAAATTAGAGAACAGATTGAAAGCAGTATACATACAATAAAACAGAGTTAAAAAACCTGAATTACATGATGCAGCAATGAAAACAAGATGCTGAGGACTGCAGACATTCTGCCGCGGAATTGCTTTATCAAAGGATGACACAAGGGAAGCAGTCTCAGGGATGGTGAAAAGTAGGACAGTCTTTAACAGCAATGTTGTCTCATATAGAGTGGAACCTGTAGAAAAGTACTTTCAAATGATGTGAAATGGCCAGTGGCTAAAATGCTTATGAGTCTTGGTTATATGGACTCATCTTCATCCTCCTTATTCAAAAAGGAGTTCCCCCCCCTGATCTTTGGCTTCACCACAACCAATTATGCATTGCTTTTATACCAATTTTAAAGCAAACTAAACATCTCAATCAGAGGTATTGAACTCATTTGTTATGAGGGCTGGATCTGACATAAATGGCACTTTGTCGGGCCAGGCCATGTGTGCCATAAAGCGTGATGCTAGGTAATGGAAATATAAACTGTATAAAGGACAGCAGCTTGTAAGCTCCAAGTTGTTGTATCCACACTGCAAGGCCCCATGGGCTGGGACGGGGTACAGAGGAAAACCCACATAGGCGGACCAGAGACCCAGCTGTGCAACACTGGGCAGACGCTCCCACGCTGCTTGACTTCTGCAGATGAGGTTGTTCCGCCATGAAGCCACAACTGAAGTGGCTCTGCCCACTCTACCCTGAGCAGTCTCCTATTCCCTCTTTCGCACTAGCTGCTTGTGGGCTATATAAGAGCCCTGGATGGGCTGGTTCTGGCCCCCAGGCCTTATGTTTGACACCCCTGATCTAAATTGTTCATGAAATGCATTGACATCATTTTGGTTGGCTATTCTAAACAGTCCTAAAGAGGGTAAACAGTATCATGCTGAATTGCAGCTTTGGAATCTCAGAGCTGGAAGCACCAAATACCAGGTATCCCAGTCACCCTCCACCCATAAAAGTAGGACTCATCACTCCACTTGGAGCCCAATGTGGCAGTCTATGCAATCCAAACAACTGCATGCCAAAGAAAGGGAGCAGCTGAAGGGAATTCCTGTGAAACAGAAAGCTCCAAGTAACCAGCAAATCACCCAAATCAGTCATTTTCCCCTCCAATGATGAAGATTTTACTCTGTGTTTAATCTAGAGGTTCATCATAAAGTATATTAAGCTATCCTGAGGCATAAGAATCTAGATAAATATATGCTAGCAAATATGACAGCATTAGTTACCAATGCAAATATTTTAGCTTCGTGCTGTACATGTAAAATATAATTGCAGGAGCTCAGGGGTGTTTCTTGCATTGGTCACACTCATTTCACCGGAGGGTTGCGCGGAAGAACTTCTGGATGTATTGCCTAAGACTTCCATTTTCAGTAAACATTAGTTGCATTTTTGCTTAGTTTTTTTTAAAAAATGGGGGTTTTGTTATGAACCTCAACAGTTATCCAAATGTGTTGGCACTGCAGTCCTGTACTGGAAAGCTGGTGGCTTGCTCAGTTTGATGTTCCCTTGCCTTCCGGGGAATACTGAAATTAACTCTGAACATTGTAAAAACCATTTTTCATTGATGGATAATCAATGTTAACTTGACTGAAGGCTAACTTTGAAGTCTGCTGTCTTGTGGGTAAAGTTACATAATCATTAAACCATGGAAGCCGAGCCATGGAAGAACGCTGATGAAGACTTTTCCCCCCTTTCATTTGTTGTTCCAGTTTTTCATGGAGCAAGATTTGAGTCCAGTAACACCTTAAAAACCAACAAGACTTCCAGAGTACAGGCTTTTGAGAATCAAAGCTCCCATTGACAGATGTTTCAGAACTGGGACAGTTTGTTCTTTTTCATTTGAGTGCCTGTTTTGTGTTTTCCATCTTGGGGTTCTCCTGAAATAATTATAAGTTTTCAGTGCCTGTCAGTCACGCATTACTGACAAGCTTCAGAGGGGCTTGACAGAAATGGTGGGGGAGCAATTGGATTAGTGAGTGGCTGCAGCTGAGAAAAAATGGTAATATCAAAGCATACAAATAAAATGTGGGTAGAGGAAGTCCCCTTTCATGCAGCACAGCACTGTTTCCCTATCACTGTGAACATATGGGAGGTGCACACATACTTCTCAATCCCTGAAGCACCTTAGCTGTGTTCATGTGTAACAGTGAATGCATTGCACATGCATTCGGAATGTGTGTGCGTACATCTGTTCGTAAAGAGCCAAAGCACGTTCACTTTGCAATTGAAACCAGGAACCAGTACCTGGATAAACTTGGGGTTTGTATCCCATGTTCAGCAGCATGTGAATTGAACTTAACAAGATAATTACTTGCAGCACATATTTTAATAGCTCAAGTGTACACTGTACATGGGTAGTACGTGCATTCACTGTAACTTGTGACAGGGCTCTTGTTGCACTCTTACGGGGGGGAACAGGGCTCTGTTTAAGCTCACTGGTGCTTCACGTGCAAGTGCTGCGGCTGCACGTAAAGGAGAGTCACTGTGATGGTTAGAATGTCAGACTAGCAATGGTTCGATTCAAATCCAGGGGCACCTTCGAGACTGACAAGATTTTCAGGGGATGAGCTTTCAAGAGTCAAAGCTCCCTATGTCAGGTACTGGACGGAGGGAACTTTGACATGTAAAAGCTCCTGCTTCCAAAACCTTGTTGGTCTCTAAGGTGCTGCTGGACTTGAATCCAGCTCTTCTACTGCAGATCGATGTGGCCACCCTCTGAGACTAGGAAACGGGGAGATCTGGGGTCAAATGCCCATTCAGTCGTGATGCTCACTGGGTGGCCTTGGGCTGCTCATTCTCTCAAGCTAAACAGTCTTGCAGAGCTGTTGGTGGGATAAAATAAGCAGAGGAAAATGTACGTCATCCTGAACTTCTTAGGGAAAATAGAACAAATTTTGAGTCCAGCAGCACCTTTAAGACCAACAGTAGTTTATTTGAGTTATTGTAAAGAAATGTTATTAGTTTCATAGATAAAGATTAAAGAAGGAAAGAGATAAGAAGAGAAACAGATTAGAAAATACAGAAGCTGGAGGCTATACTTTTGTTACATTTTGGTTCACATATATCTGAAGAATCAAGCTCTTTTAAGCCGTCTATACCTTAGACTTTATGTCCTCCTAAACAAACTTATTTGAGTTATGAGCTTTTGTGCGCACACTCAAGAGCTTATACCTTGAATCAACTTTTGTTGGTCTTAAAGGTGCCACTGCACTCAAAAATTGTTCTTCTGCTTCAGACCAACACAGTTGCCCACCTAGATCTATCCTTCGAGAAAGGGCAGGATAAAGTGGATTAGATACAGAAAGTGTTATTGAAAAACAAGACACTCACATTCAATTCTATGAAAAAATGACTTTCCTACTTATTCAGATAAAACTAGTAAACACACTTGCATCCTGAGACACAGATATTCACTTTTGGTTTCAGCCAAGGCATAGTCAAGCATGTGAAGCAGAAACAGAATCTACCCTGACACACAACTCTACATCACCATTCAAATTGGTGGTAATGTGTAAATAATATTTAAGAGATTATACCTATTTAAGATAATAGCATTCTTAAATTGTATTTGCTGTGATCTAAACAAGGCATTTAAAATGGCAGCATACATTCAAAATCATAATGCACTTTCAGTAGAGTTTGACATTCCTTTCTGTATGTCTATTTTTTTTTCTTCCCAGCAGAGCAAAAGCAAACTGTAAAATTCTGCTTGCCGTTCCGGTGGAGTAATTGTAACAATAAAATGGACGTTTTTCTAACAATGCCAGCGTGCATCCTAAACAGGAAACAAGAGCCTTTTCCTTTATAGCTAAGGCAGGAGTCTTCTGCACTGCCGGATTTTTTTCTTTACTGGGGGAAAATGTAAATTCCCTATGCAAATTGTGGGGCTGCCTTTCCAATAAATAGCTACTGAGGAGCAAAAGGGATGGTACCAAATTACATCTGACCATCTCCGCAGTCCTTTTAATGAATTTTACTTACTGAGGCCTGAATCTTGCCATGTTATATTATCACTGCAACAACCCCACAGTTCTTAAATTAGTTTCCACCCAGTGGAGCAGGCTATGGAAATGAGGAAGGCTTATGATGAAGTGGCCACAGTGCCAACCTAGAGCTGCCTGAACCGAGATAATGTTTGTTGCAAGTGGGAAGTTGTTAAAGACCAGAATTGTTTTGTCATTTCTGAACATCTGCTTAGATGCCAGAGAATCTAATGAAATAAGCACTGGGAAAAGTTCAAGTTCTGTGGAAAATAGGCCTAATTTGACCAACAAAGCCTTATGCAACGGAATGCTTTTCAGCCTGAAAGGCAATGAAACTGAAGATCACACAGTGTTTTTGTCTAGGAAATGTTGATTACTACCAAATAGATTAAAATCAAGGAACTGTGTTGGCCTAGTAGAGCAAGAAGCAGGGCATCAACGAATTAATGCCTTTTATTTGGTTCAGGGAGTATTCAGAAGGCGATCAGTATCTATTTAGGGTAAGTAGAGCATATACTACTTAATGCACAACATGCTAGGGTATGTCACAAATCTATCAGCACATCCATTAGAGAGATGATTTACTTCCTCTGCAGATACATGGAAAGTGGACAGTAGGAAGGTGAAAGCTGTTCCCCAGGAGCAGAACTTCACATCTACCTCTACAGCCCATTCACATATTAGACAGAACAGTACACAGATTGAGTCTGGGGTTGTAACAGTCAGACATGAGATGTTCCTTGACTGCAGTTCCCCCCATGTGTATAGTTCCCAATTTGGATTGGGACCACAGAGCATGTGGATGAAGGTGCTTCGGCCTCCTCTCCATGCCATTTTCCTGCCCTGAAACAGTCCCCGGTGGTGCTAATTGGGCTGTTGGGGAAACCTCCACAAGTATTTCAGGGAAGTTGCTTAGTTTTATATAATGACAAGGACTGCAGATTAGTTTTCTCTCAGACCTCAGCCCTTTGCTTCTTTTCCCTGCTCTCTCCAAGCTGCTGAGGCTGATAAAGGCCGCAGCTTCCTCTTATGCTAGGGAGTGGCTCAGCTAGTACATCATCTAGTTCCAGGAAGGGCTTATTTGTCTGTCAGGTTCTTTTCCAACACTTCTTCTAAAGTAGGGGTGTCAAACATACGGCCCACCGGCTGGAACTGGCCAATCCAGGGCTTTTATCCGGCCTGCGAGCAACTGATCACTACCTTTATTGCCAAATGACAGGAACTGTGCATTATGACCCTGTATACTGTCCCAGTGCTAATGTGTGACAGGCGATGGAAGTGGGAGGGCGGGAATCAGGGAAATACTTTAAGGAAATACTGTAAGAGTGTTAATGTTTTAAGCATGTTTGTATTTTGAGTCAAAAATAATATCTTTTTTTTTACTTGCCCAAATGGGCAAGCTTTCTTTTTTTGATGTGATTTGGGTCCAGTTCCATGCCTTCCTCCTGTGTATACGGAGCTTTGAGACCAATAGCTTTTAAGAGGGAGACTCCTGTGTCGATGTCATCAGCTTGGTAGTTTTTTCCCTGGAACCAAAGTTGTAGTCCTCCCGTCTGCACCCAGCGGTATTTTATTCCTGCATCTGTAAGGCACTTGGTGATTGGTTTCAGTGTGATTAGCCTGATTTGTAGTGCCTCAGGTGGAACATCCGGGTAAACGAAAACATCCTCTTCTTTAAATTGAAGCTTGATTTGGCTTTAGCCTCCTTCAGCACTTTAAATTTCTGACGCTGAAGCAAAATATTAAAAATAATACTTTAATAATCCAAGTAGCCCTGTATCATGTCCCACACAAGGTTTTCAGAAGTTTTCAGGCCTTAAATATCCTGACTCTGAAAACTCTGACCCCCACCTCTTTCCTGTTTTTCACCTAAAGGCTTGTGGTTTTGAATTTCCCCTAAAGGCCTTTTCCTCTGCAATGCGTGATCTGTTTAGCTAACTGTTGTTATTTCTGTCCTACTTGTGTCTGTGGTTAAGCTTCAGAGATGCAAAGCATAAACATTTGTAACCACAAGCAAAAGAGAATGCACATCCAAGATGTTTCCTTTGATAAGGAAGGTGTTGGTATATGGTTAAAACTTTCCACTGCTTAATGCTTGTGACGTATGATTAAAACTTGTATATAATATTTGTGACTGCAAAGCTTGGGGTCTGGCTTTTTCATAACACCTTGGTGTTAAGCTAAGACCAGGTGCCTAATAAAGCTCTCCTCTTGAAGAAAGAATCTGTGTGGTCTCATATCTGGACAAAACTCTTCTCTTCTATCACTGTAGACAGCCATGTGGCTAGAAAAAAGGATAAATCTTCTGACCCTTAAGCAGTTTCTGGCACCCCACGAAATTTAACAAAGCGCTCTCTTGATCTGTGCTCCAGAAGTATGATTCTTTCTTTAGCCCAGGATTCATTGTGTTGTAAGGCTTTTATATCTTCTTGATTTACAACAGTGGCTTCAAGTACCATATCAGTGGTTTGTCCTACCTTTTGCATGGTGAGATGTAAATTCTCCAGCTTTTCAGTCATCAGTGTTAGCAAGGCATTTATGTCTGTCATTATGTCCATTTAAAACGCTTGGAGCATCTCTAACAAGTCCTGTTTTGTTAGGGCGCTTTGCTGTGTAGCTTGTTCTGATCCAGCCGCCATCTTGTTGTCCGTTTGACACTGGCTGCTTTTAGGCCCACTTTTAGGCCCGTTCGGCTGTTTCGGATTATTGGACAATTTTAGCTGTGTTAGTAAGATCTTACCAGATCGATGTTTATTTCTGTTCGATTTTCCCATAACCTGTTGGGTTTCAGAATTGTGCTTTTGTTGGTTTTCCGGTGGGGGAGGGTAGGCGGCTCAGGAGCACTAACAGTTAGCATCTGCCATAGAACCAACCGACGTCCCGCCCCACCTTGTTTCTTGATACTGGAATAGTCAACCAGGAAATTTGAATATTGTTAAAATGGTTTTTTCTTTAATATTATATGTAAGGATGTATATGATGATATGGTTTAATTTTTAAAAAAGTTTTTTTTAAAGAGAACATTGTGAAAGACAGGCCACAAAAACTTTGTAAATTAAACAATTTTTTTTAAATTTCCAGCAAAAATAATACTACACTGTCTCTTTTTAAAAAAATACTTATTTATTTATTTATTATTTGTCACAAAAGTCATTTATCGAGATACAGTAACATAGAGGTGCATCTCAACAATGTTCCAAAATTTCATCAGAATCAAAGAGAATCTAAACAATTCAATTAAGAGATCTTCTACAATTCAGTATAACATCAATGGCTTTAAGTCTACAGAATTAATTAAGCAAGGAAAACAGATAATGATCTTTCCCAACAAACTGTTGTGATAGCACCTCACAGCAGTAACCACTTATGATAATGTGAGTTTTCAGGTAGTATATCATGTGTAGTAAGAAAGGAGAATACTGGGAACCAGGTTGATTCAAATTTGGAAAGGGAGGACTGGGAATGTTGTGCTCTATAAACCTTATTAGTAACCTTAGCCATCACGAATTGTTCCCACACTTTCTCGTGCCAAGTGGATAAAGAAGGAGATAGAGGTGATTTCCAACATGAGGCTATTGTCAGACGCGCCGAGGCTAGAAGTAAAGAAACTATTTCCTTGTTTCTAACATTTATGTCAGTATCCCAGTGGTTTAATAGAAATATTTCAGGTTTAAAATTCAAGTTGATCGAGGTTATTTCCTCAATCTTTTTATGAACCCCTTGCCAGAATTTGCTTACACTCGGGCAGACCCACCAGCAATGCAAGTAGGAGCCGACTCGCCCACATCCCTTCCAACACTGTGGATCGTTGTTTCTATTGACCTTGTGTAACTGATGAGGAGTTAAATACCACCTGGAGCAGAGTTTTAAAAATTGTAGCCAAATATTAAACACATTAGAATTATTGGCTGGAGAGGACCAAATGGTAACCCAATCCGTCTCATCCCAAAGTACCATCAGGTCCTCTTCCCACCTATGTTGCGATTTAAGTTTTGGAAGACATTCTTCCAAGATGATTGCATTATATAGTTTAGGCAGAATTCCTTTCGGTGTGCACGGATACAGCTTGATAATTTTTTCAAAGTTTGTTAATTCTCTTTGGAAGATGCCTAAATCTGAGAGGTGTTCTGTGAGGCTTTTTAACTGTAAATATTGAAACCATGGAGTTTGCTTCCCTAATTTCAGATCAAAGTATTGCTTGTCCCTTATAGCACTTTTGTCCACTAAGTCAATGGGTCGCCTGAAACCAGCCATTTTCCAGTCTTCGAAGGTCTGTGGAAGTAAACCTGGCCTAAACCAATCTTGGCATGTGAATGTGGCCAATTGCGATATCCCTTGGGGAAGAAGATTCTTGTTTTTGTCCCATGTTGAGATGGCAGTCGCCAATAAAAAATTCTCCTTAACTAATCTAGGTCTAGAAGACGGTTTGATCCATGCTATTTCCTGAAGGCTATAGGGGGCCATGTATGTCAGTTCAATTTGCCTCCATTGCTGTTGCTCTTCCTCATATTGCAGCTGGATCATTTGAGACAGAATTGCAGCCTGATGGTAAGCTTTCAATAGAGGAAGATCCAAGCCACCCAACTTCGCTGGTCTATGCAATACATTACCATTTATTCGTGACCTTTTCTCTTCCCATAAGAAGTTCATCAAGGTTTTTTGCCAATGTAGTAATTCTTTTTTGGCGATAAAAATCGGCAACACCCAAAAAAGAAAGAGGAATTTTGGGAACAAAAAACTCTTAATTAAGTGCAATCTATCCGGCAAAGTCAATTTAAAAGAGTTCCAGTTATTGATATCAGCTTTGATTCTAAGATAAAGCGAATTGTAATTGAATTTGAACAGGTCTTTCAAATTGATCGGTATCATTACACCTAGATATCTCCAGGCCTCCTGAACCCATTTGAAGGGGCAAAGCTTACGAAGCGATTCTGCCGTCTCTTGTTTGACGTGGATTGGGTATATTTCTGATTTGTTGTAATTAATTTGGAGCCCTGATATTTTGCTAAAGTCTTGTAACATAATGAGGATGGATTGGATAGAGCTATTTGGATTGGAAATGTATAACGCGAGATCGTCCGCATACAGACTAGTTTAATGTTCATATCCAATAATGTTTACACTGCCTCTTTCACTTAAACATGTGTTTAGGTTAAGTGCCATCAAGTTGTTTCTGACTTATGGCAACCCTGTGAATTAATGTCCTACAAAAAGTCCTATAGCTAACAGCCATTCAAAGGTCTTGCAAACTGAGGCCCAGGGCTTCCTTGACTGAGTCAATCCATCTCAGGTTGGGTCATCCTCTTTTCCTGCTGCCTTCAACTTTTCCAAACATTATTGTCTTTCCAGTAACTCTTCTCTTCTGATAATGTGACCAAAGTACAATAGCCTCAGTTTAGTAATATTAGCTTCTAGGGAGAGTTCAGGCTTGATTTGATCTAGAATCCACTTATTTGTCTTTTCGGTGGTACACAGTTTCTGTAAAATTCTCCTCCCCCACCACCTTTCAAATGAATCAACTTTCTTCTGGTCAGCTTTCTTCATTGGCCAACTTACACACCCATGCTATGGCATGAATTATCTTGATCTTGATCACCAGTGACATACCCTTACACTTCAGATCACTTAAGGATATGGTTGTTTAATTGGCAGTTTCCTGAAGAGAAAAGAACGTTTGCTAGAGGCCATGGAACTTTCCCTTGCTCTTACAGTTGGGAGGGGGGACATTTGGGAGTGGGGCAGGGAGCTGAGCTGCCATCACTGAGTGTCTTCAGAATGTTCCAAACTATCTTAGGCCCTGTCTCTGTGGACATTTCTATTGAATAGTAAACAATTGAGAGGGGCTCTAGCTCAGCAGAAGAGCAACTAGATTTCATGCATGTCCCAGGTACAGTTCCCAGCATTTCCAGTTGAAAGAGCCAGGTAGCAGGTGATATAAAAGACCTCCACCTGAGACCCTGGAGTCTGGGCAGGGGTTCCCACACTTTTGGGGGCTCCAATCCACCGCTGGCTTGCTGGCCAGCAGGGGAAGCCTCACCCCCAAAAGCAACCACCCGGAGCCACCTCTCTTCCTCCCATCCTGCGAGCTTTAAAGGGCTTCAGCTGCTTGGCAGGGAGCATGTGTCCCACTGATCAGCTGAAGGGCTCTAAATCTTTTAGGGGGGAGGGAGGGGGCGGTTGCTGGTTGCATGCTCCGCTCACAAAAAGACCCTTTAAAGGGTCTTTTTGTGAGCAAGGTGGGAGTCGTGATGCTGATTGGCAGGACATGTGCTCCCAATCAGCTGAAGACCTTTAAATCTGGCAGGAGGGGAGGGGGAGGGATGTCCCACGGGTCGTGTCTCTTGGGAGTGGGGCTTGGGGTAGAGCTTGGGGTGTCCCCGTCCTCCATGGAACGTCCCCATGGAACGTCCCCCTCCATGGAACGTCCCAGGGGACCTGGCAACCCTAGCCTGGAGAACTGCTGTCAGTCTGAATAGACAGTCCTGACCTTGATGGACCAAGACTCTAATTCAGTCTGCAGTTTTATGTGTTCATGTGCCAAATAAAAATCTCAGGGGAAAGAGGTTCCTTCTGCATTGATATCATTCTTTGCACCAAATGATGTGCGTAGACAACCCTTCCATAGTGCCGACAGGCTAAAGATCAGCCCAGGCCTCATACAGAGTATATGTGCTAGGCAGCTAGGATGCACTTCCAATGCATTTTGGGATTCTATTAAACAGAGTTCATGAACACTGTTTAAAATAAACTTTCTTTTAATTGCACAGAACATAATTTTGATATGAATTCCGGTTGAAAAGATTAAGTGTTGCATCTATTGCCTGTTTCTTTTCTTTTTTAGAAGTTTTTTCTTTTCATCAGTTACAATACAGGGAAAAGCCATCTATTTCCTATCATTATCAATGACTAGTTGCCATTCCTCTCCAACTGAGTAAGGGGTTCTCAGGAAACGATTTATTATTTCTAGCCTGTCATAGGACAATCCCAAGTCAGGAGCCTCTATCAAATCAAAGTCATTATGAAAGGTCTGGGGGTTTGAACACTCTGAGAGTGCAGTCAACAAACCACTTAAGTTGTTACTCTTGTCGTTCCTCCAATTTAACTACAAGGATGATGGGTGAAATGTGGACATTTCCTCAAGTGGTGTTTAAAGGCTCTTTCATTTCCTGTAGCTGTTTATTGATTGAGAAACCTCCCTTGGCTAGAGTGTACATTTAGTTCAAAATGGGCCTTTTCAGCACTGCATTAACAGTGTATGAAAAGAAAGGACTGAAGTCATTTTTCTTGGAACACACCCTTTGACATTCAGAAACCCCATGTAGACATTTAAAATGATGTACACAGGCACAGGACCCTGGGATCATGGCTGCTGGCCCCATCCAGACACCCACCTTGGAAGGCTCAGTGAGCACTACATGAAGGCATGCACCATAGGGCCTTCCTTGAAGTTGTTCTGCAGAAAGCACTGTGAAGTTGTTCTGCAGAAAAACTTGTGCAAAATGTTTAAAGTTTGGTTTTCCTTGACAGTCTCCAGAAGTTTTTCAAAACATCCTAACTGTTGTGTGAATGCTGGCTGACCTTAGAACTTCTCTAGATTTTAAATGCAATTTGAAGTTCAGTTACTATGTTTCAATAAAAACAGAGCTTGTAATTGTAATTTGCTAAACCCTAACCTCTCTCATGCCAGACCTCAATATGCTCCCGGGCTTTCTGAGTTAATTGCAGCGTTTCATTTCTGACGTTGGGTCTGGGCAAAATGGGGAAGGAGGAAATGATTGGATACCGCCTGCTCCCAAAAAATGGCTTCCCCATGGCTGCTTTCAAGAAAACGTAACAAAATCAAGAGATTGTTGTCAGTGTTCTCTCTAATCTTATTTTGTTCAGCCCTTAGCATCTCTCTCTTGGGTTACTGTCAATAATTGCAATGCATGCATTTTATTGACAGAAGATGGCATAAAAGATGCTGGTGGTGGCAAGGGGGGGTTTCATAGCATAGCATGAGTTCCAGTTCCATTCTGCAGTACGGCACACTTGTATATCAGCATATGCAACCGAATGGTGTGTCCCCCCCTTTTGTCCTGCTGGGGGGGGGGGGGGAATACAGCTAACCCTAACTGTAGTTCTGCCAGCATGTGCAAGCTGATTGTTGTAAAAGACAAGTGTGGGGGGGAAACACCCAGACCTATTGATGCAATCCTTTTGGATGATGAAATGTGCATAACTTTCCCTTTCAGCTCCACATCTGCTGAGTCACTCTATCTATACTCTCCCCCTTTCCTCTAAGACGGTTGAACTCTAAGCCACCCTAAGAGCCAACTCTAAGCTGGAATAATGGTCAGAACTGAAGATCCCTGAACATAATTGTTCGTAATTTTTCATTTAAGATTAATTATAATACCTGTATTAACTAATCGGGCATTTTTGGTTCATGGACTGAGCACTTAACATCCAGACGCACATTCCAAATGTGAGGAAATAGCTAAAGGAGAAATTGGTTGACCGTCGCTTTTTCATCCAAAACCATTTGGGTGCACACTAGGGGACCCCCTCAAAGACAGGTTTCCATGCTCATGATGAAGACCATATGCAACGAGCTAGCCTCCCATCGAACGTAAAAGAGCCAGCATGGTGCAGTGGTTAGAATGTCAGACTAGGATCTGGAAGACCCTTGTTCAAATCCCCACTCTGCCCTGGAAGCTTGCTGGGTGACCTTTGGCCGGTCACATACTCACAGCTTAACCTACATCACAGGGTTGTTGTGAGGATAAAATCAGGAGAGGAGACCAACGTAACTGCTTTGTGTTCCCGCTGGGATAGAAATGAAGTAAACAGTAAATAAATAAATAAATAAATAAATAAATAACAATGTATGCCATAGTTGGACACTATAGAACTCCTATGTGTGTTGTTGCCCTACGAGGCCCCTATTGTGCTTTTATGAACTCATAAGTTATGAAAAACCTGACCTGTGCTAGTTGTGTGCAAAAGGGACTGAACTGTAAGGTGACTCCAAATGATGCCAGCCTCAGACACACACCCAGAAGAAGGAAGTCTTCCTGTGCAATGCTGTGCCTATGGTTCCTGTATGTCACCAACCCTCTTACCTGCAAAACCATGGACCAGTTCCCTAATCATGTATAGCACTAAGAAGCCAGACTGCTGCCATGCCAGGCCAGAAGATAGGGGACCCAAACTCCATGAAGAATCCCCTTGCTCTGCACATAGGCAACATGTTTTTCCCCACCTAATACATCATCTAGTCAAAACCACAGCCATGAGACAACAAGGGAACAATGGTTCTGGCCAGCACAAGGCATAACCCCATCAGGTGCCATTGTCCAAACTAGTTTTTCATTAGGTCTAACATTGCCCACTCCCCAGACCTTCGACACCAACACCAGTCAGCATATTTTTGGGGACGGACTAACAGGAGGTGTGCCAAGAAAGGTGGCCAAGCTAAGCCCACCCCTCAACCTCCCAATAAAAGAGAGTGCACAGTATCAGCTCTCTCTCTCTCTTACTTGCACTCTTGCTGCCTTACCTGACCCCTTCCTACCCGATGCCTCCGACTCTTGGCTGCGCAGCCAGAGTCTCATCGTGTGCCTGCTGGTCCAGGACATGACCCTTTCCCTGGCATCCCATAGTTCCCTCCATTTTCCTGAGATTCGCTCCATCTAACTACGGACAGGTAGAGTATCTCCCATCATCGAAGCATCCTGCTAATGCATCTGTGCTATTCTCTTCTATCTATATTTCCTAGATGCTGTATAATTGTGTGTGTCCCTGTATTATTGTATGCTTGAAATACATTTAGTAAACAAAATCATCTTATACTGATATCAGTCTCAGCATCTATTTGGTGTATCTGGAAGAAACGGAACCCCCGTATACACAGATGCTTGCCCCCGTATTTGGCTGTTGCCTGGTTTAAGATCATAACTCCCCATATTAAATAATGATTTAAGGCAATTTGGCTAACAGTGTAGATCCTTTTTGCAAGTTCATGTTAGTTCTTAGCAGGTTACTATACAAATGCTACTTAGCACAAGAAGAATGGTAATCATGGCAATAAACTTCCTGATGTCCCCTGTCCCTCTGCAGACTGCTGTACCCCTCAAAAAAACTCATGTCCCAGTGCCCCAGGGGCCCCAAAGAACATCAGTGAGAGAATGAATCGGCATTTATCGTCACACAACAGCTGTTTGCATGTTCACTTTGTTACTGACTGTTGAGTCTTATGGAATCTTTATACTTATAGAAGTATAATTTTTCAACTAGATGACATTTTATGCCGATGTTTCTACTGGAGAAGGGCTGATGGAGGCATGCCAAATGGTTTTTCTCTTCTAGTACGTTAATTTATTAATTTCTTGGTCTAGTGGTGATCAAAAATTCTTTGGACCACAACTTATTCAGTATAGATAATATGCTACTTATTTTATCCCTTTTAAATGTTCACTGAACAAGCGATTGAACAACAGATGCAAGTATGCCTTAGTTGCTTTATTTGGTTAATTCTTCTCTCTAACAAAAAACACAGGCTATCCATGTAGAATATTGTTGTGGTAAGCAGGCGATGGCATGTGTTATTTGTGTTTGTATAAGCATGCTTCTCCAGAAAAAGTGCTGATTTTTTTAAATCTTCTAGTAGGGCTGTAGCCAGTGTGGGGCTGGTGGGTGCACTGTCCCACATAATGTTTCTAAGTCTTTTAAATGTGTAACGTGACAACCGTTTTCAATTTCATTGTGGCTGGTGAGCTGGCCCCGCGAGTCCCAAGTGATGGCCAGGTGTCTTGCTCATCCCAACTGGAGAAAACAATGATTGAGCTAAAAGTGACATGCCATTAGGAGAACAGAAACTGGCTGACCAGCCAGGAGATTAAAGGCCAACATATGGGGAGCAGGGGAGTGGATTGGAGACATGGTGGCTAGTGTGGCAGTGGAGGCAACAAAGATGACAGTGGCAGAAGAAGCATGGGACGCCATGGAGCCAGCAGAAAACATCAGTGGGAGGTGGACAGAAGACTGGGTAGGGCTGGCAAGAGACAGGACTGATTAGGGAGGACTTGAGCAGCCAGCACCAGAAGGACCCGTCCAAAGGGGCTGGAGTCACCAGGAAGAGGCTGGCCTGGAATAAGAAAGCCCTGAGATCACAGACCAGTTCCCACAAGGACAAGGGGAGAAGGGAGTTAGCAGCACAAGGGACTCAACATCAAAGACTAAAGTCCAGAGTGCCCCAGAGACTGGGGACCAGCTCTTGTGAGCAGGGGGTGGATCAGGGAAGCTGTGAGGGGCACCTTGGATGTGCAAAAAGGGGCCCTGGTCTGAGGCTATGCAAAGGGCTGGTGCCCAGTTTCACATTTCTGATGCTAACAATTACGAGATACTAAAAGACACTTAAAGGCATTTGGGCCTGAAATGAAGCTGCAGAGGCTTTGGCTGATTATGTGGAAATCACTTGATTTCTTCGAAGGCTCACCTGGGCAGTAAAGTTGCCAGTCTCCAGGTGGGGCCTGGAAATATCCTGGAATGACATCTTATTTTTTCACAGATCAGTTCCCATGGATCAAATAGCTACTTTAGAGGCTGAACTCTATGGCATTATACCCCACAGATGTCCCTCCCCTATCTCCGCCCCCAAATCAAGTCTCAATGAATTTCCCAACACAAAGTTAGAAACCCTACTGGATACCCTTTATGTTACAAGGAGGGCTGGATCTAGGCTCATGCTCTAGACAATATCAAGTTGACCTGACGTTTACCAAGATTCATCTTGGACTCCCAGACCTTTATTGGCATAACATATGACTCAACTTGCAAGGAATACTGAACCCCTTCTTAAAGCTTCATACAGAAAGTTTGCAACAGTTTCAATTATTACATGATCACACTTCCCTTATACCACTCAGACACAACCCAACTGTTGCCTGAATATAAATTTCTTGACATGCTGTTAGCGTGAACAGGGTAATAACTGGTTATTTCTGTGTGTACTGTACAATTTTCCCCCATTCCATTCATCACATTTATATCCCACCAATTTTCCAAGGAGCTTATAGCTCCCCGGTCTCACAGTCTACATATACCCCTTTGTTGACAAGGAGAGGCCCTCCTGACTGTCGCACGAATCAAAGAAACTCATCTGGTGGGCACATGAGACAGGGCCTTTTTGGTGGCAGCCCCACAATTATGGAACAAACTCCCCAGGGAGGTGCGCCTCCCTCCCTCACTTTTCATCTTCAGGAGGCAGCTAAAAACTGTTTTATTTAGGACTACATTTGATTAATTTAGTTTTATTTATTGACTACCCTAACTGAGAATTTAAACTGTCATCTTTTATGTGTGTTACAATTGTTGTTTCATTTATACTTTATGGCTCTTTCAGTGCCTCAAGGTAGAAAGGTAACTAAGAAATGTTTTAAATAAATAAATAAATGTAATTGTTTAATGGCCTGTCCTGAATTGAAAATTACATGTTGAACTGTGTCTGTTTTCATTATTTCAGTTTAAAAACACGAGGATTCAGGAAGTATCAACAAAACTTGAAAGAAAAGGGGATGTCAGTTCTGTTCCTATGCAAGTTATAAATTGTGCAGAAATTTTCATTCTGCTCCATTCTTCCAATATATTCTACAGAAGTGCCTTAGCAGCCTTAGCTAGTCCACATCTGCTCAGATATACATCGTACACAATCACTTAAATGTCACATGCTGATTAAGATATGTCAGCAATCTACAAAGCCTTTGCAGATTATTCAAGATATGATTATGAGAGAGCAAAAATTTCTTTTCAAGATATCACACATTGCTGATTCAAGTGGTGAACAATCTTCTACTTATTCTACCCTAAGATATAAAATCCTGAGTGATGGTGCTCACATAAGTCATTTTCATTTGAGAGAGTACCTTCATCTCAGATGGTAGCTTGAGCTGGCTCAATATACACCCACCTTCTCTGATCTATTGCCAGATTCACTGGTGCTTGTGATCAAGCAATGTTTAATGGGTTGCATTGCAAACAGTTCGAACAAAATCAGTTTAGATTATAAACCTTGAGGTTCAAGAAGGTTTATTATGAAGAACTGTGTAAAGTTGATCATTTAGTTCTATCATTTATTCTATATAGGGATATGTGCATTGGAATCTAAACAGTAATATATACTTTGAAAGCAAGTTTATATGATTTTTGCACAGTTAAATGTTACAGTTAAATGTCAGAATCCTCCAAAGTAGCAGGAAGGAGAGTGTGCCAACTAGTGAGGAAGACGCAAACAAAGTCTTTTGGATTGACAAATTAGCTACTCCCCTACCAGATTATTTGCATACAAGATTTACTGTTCTGGCTTAGTAAAGACAAAACAAATATATCATTATCATTATTATTATTTTCATTTCTTTCTGCCATTCTTACTGGGACCCAAGGCAAGTGAAAAGTATGGTTTTAAAAAAAGCCCCTTTCATTCAATCTGTAAACAAATTACAAATACATTTTCCAAGTAGCATGGAAAATAATACTTCAGAAACTAACATATCTGAACAGCAGTAGACCAGATCTATAACTAATCGTCAGATAACTGGCATTAAAAAATAGTATCAAAAAGGTGGACTGTTTTAAAATTAAAAATGGCTATCGTGAACCAGAGGTCATTTCGGGGGGGATCGCGGGGGATCGCAGTTCCCCTGGGTGAGGTACAGGAGGGCACAGGACGAAGCCCCGCCCCCTGCTTCCGGCTGCACCGCTTCCGACCCTCATTCAGCCAGGAGGAGGCAGGAGAAGAGGGAGGGTAAGTTGCTTCCTCCCTGCCTCTCCCCACCCCTGCCTGCCTGGGGCCAGGGAGGGCCTTTGTGGGGCTTCCTTGAACTCCCGCCGGCCTTGCAGGTCCACCGCCGGGCCCCTCATGGGGCTCGGCAGTGGAGCTGCAAGGCCGCCGGCGGCGGCCGGGACCATTGGGGACGGGGTGTGTGGCCTTATGACACACTTCCGGTGATGTCAGGGGGTGTGGCATATGCTAACGATTTATGCTAATGAGTTCCCCTAGCTCTTTTTCTACGAAACGACCCCTGTCGTGAACTCAGTGTTTCCAATATCAACACCAGTTACAGGTAGCACTTCTCATTTTCTTCTTTCCAGTACAATCCGCACCGAGCTGGATTTCAATTCAAAAGATGCTAGTCTATAACCTTATTAAAACCACAACATATAGCTTGGCAGGTTCTAACTTGCAAATAGCTAAATTGCTTAATTTAGACATTTATGACAGTAATCAAAACAAAGTACAAAGCAGAATACCAAATCAAGTAGCATGATTTTTAGCTCTTCAGGCAGGAATAGGAAGAAAGAAATGGCTATTTATAGAATAGGGACCTGTGCCACTTGGGCGCAGGAGTATGCACCAGTCTTTTCTCATTGTTACTGTATCTGTTTATTTATACACTGCCTTTCTTCCCAATGAGGACCCAAAGTGGCTTACATCATTCTCCTCTCCTCCATTTTATCTTCACGACAACCCTGTGTGTGACGGGCCCAAGGTAAGCTTTCATTGAATGAGTGGGGATTCAAGCCTGGGTCTCCCAGATACTTGTCTGACACTCTTAACCTCTACACCACAAAGTGAGCTCTGACACATGAAAGCTCATGCTGGGATAAATTTTGTTAGTCTTGAAGATGCCACTGGATTCCAATTTTATTCTGCTACAACAGAACTAATATGGCTACCCATCCGGAATCATATTGACTCTTACACAAGTTTTCTCTCTTATTCTTCTGCAACAGGTAGTGCTATCCTTAACTGAGTACCATTCATCTGTGTGGCTGTAGTATCCACTGCAGTATCCACCTGCTGTACCCCTTTTAAATCGCATATCACAAATGCAAGAGCTGTGTTGTTTTAAAAGCCCATTTGCTCTCGCTGTAGCTTCTGTTTTCGCAGAAGCAGAAAAACAGAGTTTGAGTAATGCTTGTCGGATTTTGACAAAGAGCAGAGGAATGGAGGGAAAGGGGAAGAGCTTCAATTGCTGCAATAAGCCAAGGTCTAATTATAGTTGAGAGGAGGGAAGATCAATACTGCATTGCTGTCTCTTGTTCTTTTTTTTGCTCACAATAGATTACCTCTTAAATAAAGCCCGTTCTATGGTTACAATGAACCCTCAAGCTCAATGTTTCTCCTCTCCCAAATTGATTCTTGCCTCTTAGGCACCAAACTGCCTCTCCTGCCCCCATCTGCGTCTCCTCCCCTTCTGCATTCTGCTCCATCATAGCTGCTCCTGATGGAACTGAGGCTGCAGTGGCGTGAAAGCTGTGCTGAGGAGGCTGGATGGCAAGAGGATTCTTGGCATCTCTTTTAAGCCAGTGCCTGGAAGAAACACCCCATCTGTCCAATGGCAAAGCCAGCCTCGTATCCCCTTTCAACCATCTTTCCTGTAGCCAATACCAAAACACAGGTGAAAGGGGTTAGTTGAGAGAACACAGGGAAAGTGAATTAGAGCTGGTTTGTTTTTAGTGAGCCTATGTTAATTTAGGCCTTACATACTGTAGAAGGGTTGCCTCTGAAAATAATTTTGCTGATTATGTCATGAACGATCAGGAAAGTAACAACTAAATAGGTGTGAAAAGAATGTTCTAAGCACCCGTGATAACTGCGACACAAAAGACAAAGCATATGCAGAGAGACAAAAATGGTACCTGACAGTAAAGCTGTATGAATTTATGAAGCAGTTCATGCCCCACAGCGGAAGGGAGGCATTACTGAGGTCCTGAGCATGGGTGAAAACTTGGGCCATGTTTTAAAAGTAGCATCATTTACAGAAGGCCATCTTAGTATTCCATGCTGTCTGCTTCCCTGAGTGGCTTCTCCTTTGGAAAAGAGAGCACTGGAGATGTACAGAGCCATTGGGGAGTTATCCCCTAGCTATTAGGAGCCACTGAGAGACATTACTTGATCATTCTGAGCCAGTAACCTAACAAAGGGACAATCCACTAACAGGCACAGCCATATCTACATGTATAAAGTAGCCTTATATATATCCTTGGACCATGCAGCTCACTATTGTCTGCTCTGTCTTAGAGTGCCTCCCCAGAGCTTCACACAAAGGAAGGTCTCCCCCCACCACCCCCCCAAATATCTGAGATTCTCAGAACCGGAGTTGCCAAGGACTGAATCTGGAACCTTCTGAGTACTATCAGGACCTACCCTGGAACACCATTAAAGTGGGATAAAAGCTCCTCCTCAGAGGAGAATTCCCAGCGCAATCCAGGCCAGATCCAAGGCTCTGAGTGTCTGTGGGTGCGTTCAGATGTGGCATTTATGCCGGTATAGATGTCGGTTGGAATCGGTGTACTTACGGGTGATTACACGGCAAACATCTGCCTTCCGTCCCTAACCGTTGCAAACAGCCTTTAACCATTGTATTTTGCTACTAGGTCCCCAAGTGGTGGTATCCTGAGCGCACTGGTTCCAACCGCATTATCCCCGTCTGATCGCTCTCCGCCGGTGTAGAGCCACTTCGGAAGCCCAAGGCTTCCGCTTTTCGGACGCCATTTTTTTAAAGCCTCCTCGATGTGCACTTGGGTAAAGCTTCGCCCCGGCGTTTGTTTTTTAAAAAATGCTTAGTTTTAGGCTGCGGACGAGTCTGGCACCTCACAGAGGCCCTTTTCGCTGTAAAAGTTTATTAAAGGGAAGTCTTCGCTTCAGGGCACGCTTTTCAGGATGGGGTGTTCTGCGCCTGCGTGAAGATCTCAACTCTGTGGATGGCTGCCTATGCGCATGTGCAAAATGTTAAAAAAAAATTAAAAACCACCGACGTGCACTGCTGCGCGTTGGTAGTGTGAACGGGCATATTGCGATGTGCTGCGCAATCAGGAGGTGAGTGTGTTCGCGTTTCTTCCAGATCAAACTGCACCGGTTGGAACCGCAGCAGTTTATACCGGTATAAATGCCCCATCTGAATGCACCCTGTGGGTCCCAACTAAAGTCCCTTTAGTAGAATTTTAATGAGTGGAAATGGGCAGTTGAACCTTTTCATGACATACAGTCAAATAACTTCACTTGGTAATTACTTGCAGATCAAACTTATGTTAAAGGCACACCTAGAGGGACCAGTTTAAAATCTGGCAAAGCTCATCCCTGTAGGGCAGTTCAAAACCTGGTATAGAACATCAGGAACTAACTAGGGATTTTTGTGGTGGTGAAGAATAAGGTCCCCCCCCCAACTGGATCAGTCCCTTTCCAGAAGTTCTGTCTGACCCCCTAGGGCAAATAAATAGGCACAAGCAGAAACCTGGACCAGGAGGGGAACTCGCCCGACAGGCAGGTAGCAGAGTTCTGCAGCATGCAAGGATCAGGGCTTCCACTCAGGCAACAGGAAGGGTGGAACTCTCAAGCTCTATGAGTCTGGTCTAACTAGTTGGGATCCGATGGCAGATTGTCTACCATTGCTGAGCGGACTCCAGTTATCTAGGACTTCCTCCTTCTCTGTGTTTGTTTCTCCAGTCTTGATTCCCATGAACAGTCCAAACTGATGTATTATCAGTATCCAGCCCCTAAACATATGGCCTCCTTGTCAGAGCAGACATGCTGGTCCATTTGTCTCTGCCACTGAGCCATGGCCCCAACCTCTTTTCATGGCACAGTTCTTCCTCTGGCAAGCCCTAGGGTAAAAATGGGTGATACACAGCAGTGAGTGGGATGTGGAGATCAATTATTTTAAAATAGAAAAGGCCACTTTAAAGGAAACAGTCCACTCCAATTTGTGCAGAGCAGTCCTCTCACTTCCTTGGCTTTGACAATGGATGGGAGTGGAACTGAATTGCATATTTGCGGCAAAACACATTCTTTTTCCTAGAAAAAAACTGAGTTCATACACACACCGACAGAAATGGTAGCTCTTGCTGTGAAAAAAGAATCTCGTGAAAATTTTGTGCAGACCTACTCTTAGAGTCTCTAACAGAGCAGCAACATCTGGTACAAAGACTTATGTGTGCTTCATCTTATGCATTCAGCTGCAGTCAGTGGAACAGAAAGTTTGTAAATCAGAGTGAGATAAGGCAGTATTGTCAATGACTACAAATATAGCCAACATTTTCATCAAGTTACTTTGGCAGGAAAATAATAGAATCAAGAGCCCTGATTCAGTCAAAAGAATTATGGCTTAATTCCTAACTCTGTGGTTCATTGAGAACCTAAAGAGATGTGGATTGTACTCTTGAATCTCAGTTTTAAACTCATTTACTTGCAGGCACATTCCACAGATGTCAAATCCCCAATCCTGTGTCTGTTTACTCAGTTCCCCAGTCCTATGCATGTAACTTACTTCTAATTTACACTGAGCTCAACAGGACATACCTCCAAGCAATTGTGCATATCTCTCTAGAACAATTTTAACCAGCCCTTCCTCTAAGAAGCTTAAAGCAGCATACATAGTTCTCCTTTCTATATTTTATTCTCCCAACAACACTGAGAGGTATGTTAGACTGAGCGAAAGTGACTGGTGCAAAGTCACCTAATGTGGTTTGTGGTAGAGGGTGACAGGATCAGGGATGCTTGATAATCCACCAGTTTCCCTCATGTCTTGCTCACCAGTTGTGACCAGGGAGCTAATCACTCACCAAGCTATTCATATGTACTGATTCCATGTATATTATTATGGATTGCTTTCTTGCAACTGTTTCCCCATGTCTCCTGTATGCTGTTTCAAATCATTAAAAGGCACATAGCTTAAAAAATCCCATTGTATATTTTTGAATTGAGACTTACTATTTAGCTGTTTCTTTGAACCTTCAGTGCCTGTTCATAAACCCAGCTAATCTTGCAACCAGTTCCTTTAATCACTTCTTAATAGATGGTATTGCTTGTGGAGGCACAAAAAGCAGCCAGTGTATCTTAAGGGATGCATCATACTGCAAAGGAACAAAAGGGAACAAGTGATTTTATACTTTACAAGGAAATCCCGAAGTTTTTTGAATCCAATAGAAACAAGAAGTAACATACCAGTAAAAAATACTAGCCTGATCCTGGGGCTGGCTTGGCTTCTCCTGCTGCCCAGTTTAAACATCTCTAATGCCCCACCCCGGCACCTCATTGTGCCTGTACCAGCAATCCCATCCACCACACTGCTGCAGAGGGAGAACTTTTTTTTTTGGCCCCCCGAAGGGGAATTTTTTATTTGCATTTCTATATAACTACAACAGAAATTGGGGAGGGAGAGTCTACAATCTATAGGAGAAAGTAAAAAGAACCTAACTAAAAACTCAAGAATGGAGGTTTTACAATGCTTAAAACATAGTTGTTACTCTTATACAGTTACTTTCAAACATGAAGAGTGCCTACCAATCATCGCTTCTGCTGACAAAACCAACTTATCTGACTGAACAGAGAGTAATTCCAAAGCTATAATACACATAATCACAGCCCTTAAGAAAAAATTAGCATCTCCATGCTTTACTCCCC
>NW_015172009.1:134653-161882 GCF_001447785.1 Gekko japonicus
AACGTACTGTCCCTATAAAAGTGTAGCTGCTTTTAGTACAGATCCAGGTCACTTCCCACTTTAGCCACCAGAAGGCCCACAATTCACTTTAAAGACAGAGTCTATGGTTAGGTCACGTGACCTGGCTTTCCACTGTCCTCCTTCCTGAAGAAAGCATTGATCCCGCCTCCCTCTTCGCCTCTCATTGCCATCTTTTGGGGATGTTTACATCAGCCGAGAAAGAATGCCAAAGTCTCTAAGGTCTGTTTAAACACTCAGCTTTCTTTTAGAAAAACTCTCCGCTACAGTCCATCGCCACAAGTTGATCAGTCCCTCCATCCTTGCTTTCGCATTTGCTTAAAACGTCAGGAGATAGGGTGTCCCCTCCCCCCCTCCGTTTATACGCTTATAGTAGAGGGACTTCACTTCTAGGCTTTAGTGTCTCATTTCAATGGCAACTCACTCATCAATCCTTGAATCAATCCACCAGGTCCTAAGACGGCCCCTGGGATCACGCCAGGCAGAGAAAATGGCTAAACCTCCAAATGCTTGTCCCGGTGGTCGCTTCTAATCCAGTACTGGGAATCAGGGCAGGACCTTCAGGGCAGAGAGTAGCCCCCTGTACTGGATGCCGGCCAGAGGTAGGGCTCTCCAAAGCCCCCTGGCTTCATGGGGAAGCGTGCACAATCACGCTCCCTCCTAATCCCCTATTCATGGCACACGTCTCTCGGAGGAACCAAGAAACGCCGCCATCGTTTAAAGCGCCAAAACCGGAAGTCCCTGCTGAGGGAGAACTGAGGAGGCAGACAGGCAAGGCAGCGGGCAGTGAGCAAAAAGAGGCATCATGACACCTCTTTCTGCTTGCCGCCCGCTGCCCTGCCTGCCTCCTCAGCTCTCCCTCTCCCTTAGCAGCAACATGGTGGCTGGGCTCACTGGCTGGTGCAGGTGTAGTGAGGTGCGGGGGCAGGCCATTAGAGAATGTTTTCATAGTTTGTTTATGAGGAGAAGAGCATATGTGGGACTTCGAAGATCCCCTAAAATGGCAAGCACTTACAAATGTGCAATGGGGTAATCCCAATTATTTCTCTGTCTACAGGGAATTCAGAAGATGGTCTGAGTAGGAAACACAGACACCAGTACATGTGCACTACCAGCAGAATCACAACCAACCTTTTCAAACAGTCCTGGGCCAGTTTCCTTGGAGGGACTTCCTTATTCCTGTTCTCCAGTTATGGATTCCTTTCACTGCCACAAGTTCTCATTTTTAAACAATTAAAAGGAGTGAGATGCTCATGCTAGCTATCATACCTACTGTGCAATCCCATGCATGTCTATTTAGAAGTAAGTCCCACTATGTTTATGAGTGCTTACTCCCGTAAAGCATTGGTATTTTTTTCATTAGAGTGTGAATAATAAAACCTAATGCACACACTGCAAATATTATGCACTGTTTAGTGAGAGTACAAGGCAGCTTGCTATCTATTATGGTTCCATCTACTATGGCACTGCATGCTTTAACTGGCAATAACTACCCATGCTCTGAGGTGGAAATTTCCTTGGACTATTACCTGCGATCCTATCAGCTACTTCAAGACTGGAAACAGTGGCTCTGTAAATCATTGAAACTGCTAACTGGATGACTTGCACAATCAGCCCATAATCCTCTTGATACTGGAGAACCAATGTAGTGGCTAGATGCTGTTCATTTTCTATAGTTTGTTACTACCTTCAAGGAGGAAGCAAAACCGAAGGGTTAAATGGCTGCTAGCCAGCCATTTAAACCTAACAGCTGATTGGTGGACCATGTGCTGCTCAACTATCAGGTTTAAATGGTTTGCCCCAAACAGCTGAACCGAACTGGCCACAAGTCTAGTAAATGCTTGGAGAAGGCACTTTCCCTGAACATCAGTTTGCAAACTCTGAACCGGCCCAAGTTCGGGCTGAATTTCAGTTCGTGAACTGGTTCACAGCCATCTTGAGTCATAACTATTTTAGAAGATTATTGTTAAATATTTCTCTGCAGAATGTGCAGCAGGAACATAAACAGCTAATGTGATTCTCCGTCATTCCAAGGCTGCCTTACACGTCCTCAATGGATGCCAGAAGCACCACCTGTCTCCCCTGTGAGACTGCCAAGTGATTCCTTTGTGACACCTCAGAGGGAATATGAAATAATCTGTGCCACTGGAAATGGAATATTTAGGGAGCAAGCTAATTAGACTGAATGATAATGTTAAAGTCAATCATACAAGAAATATTGCATTGGTAAATACTGTGCCTTCATAGGGATTTCACTGAAAGAAGCATCACTGAATTCTGTCAGGAGTTGCCATAAAATTGGCATCTGTTCCATCCACACAAAATAGGACAAACCTGGCTGTAGGGTTTTTAGTTCAGCTTGTCTCTGAATATGTTAACACAGAAGCCTAAAAATTTATATTGCTTAAAAAAAATACACCATTGCCTTACAGAGTAGCAAATTGTTCTTTTTAATGGCTTTTCTTTAAATTCCCTGGAGCTTAAATATTTAATTACAGAAGATAATACTGGCTATAAATTAAAAATTTATTTCTTAGACTTATTTTTCTTTATTTCTTGTATTTTTTTATGCTCTAAATTTGTTGTCAGTGTTCTTATTATTTTATGTCGGCTTTCTTCTTTGGAGCTCAGGGTGGCATATATGGCACTTCCCATCTCCATTATGTCCTCTGTGATGTAGGTCAGGCTGGAAGAGAGGAACCCAATAACTATCCCAGCTGAGTGGGTATTCTTAATATTCTTTCTAAATAACTTAGAGAAACTTCTGAATGTAATCTGCAAACTCTTGGTATCTCTGCAGTATGATAGAATGACATAGAATGGTAGAATGGTATCTCTGCAGTATGATAGAATTGCCAGGCTTCTGCTATGGCAAGTATACCTCCCACTGGCAACCCTCTCTTTGTTCTGCCTCATGAAGCAGCAGGAGAAAAATACTACCCACCTAAAAAAAAATCACTGTTACATTACACTGTGACGTCACTTTTGGGAGAAACTCAGAAGTGACATCAGTCCTTTCTAGGAATTGCCAGAAACTCCATGGTTTTACTGCAGCGATGCCAGTAATTCCTAAAAAGGTGTGATGTCACTTCCAGGTTTTCTCCGAAAGTGACACCACCTCATTACCAACGGCACTCCCATGTCCTCCCCCCCAGACTCCCATCAGTTGCCAAGCCAAGATAGACCTGCTCTCCTATCATCCCTTCCCTGATAGAGAACTGTGTGATGGACAGGATAGGTTCCGCCTCTCCCTAAGAGGGACCAATGAGAGCTGACGGAAGAGTGACCAAGGAGAGCTGGGGAAAGACAATTGGAAAACAGCAGTTAAGAGAGCAGTTGGGAGCTGGCTGATCGGGAGTTAGAGAGAAATAACAGTATGTCTGATTGAGTGAAGCTGAGGTGAAGATCACCTTAAAGCTAGCTGACTAAAAAGAGTAAATTTGTAAAACAAGATCCAAGATGCTGAAATAGGGTAACAGTTCAAAAATTCAAGGGAAGTGAAGTGTTGTAACCTGTACCTTACTTTCTTCAGTGTTATGTTCAAGCCATAAATAAAAGTTAATTTCTTGTTTTGTTTGACCCTGTATGGTGTGTGTCTCAGGGAAAGAATCACGCACGCACCAGTGAAGATCTCAATCTATATATGTTTAGGATATTAATAAACAGTGGTCGTGTATGGACATGCATTGTGGATGGAACACTGTATGAGCCCCACCCCTAAAACTCTGTGATATGTTTGAGTGAGGACCTGTTATTAAAAGAGGCCAGACTACCCTGTCTGCTGATGTCTTGGTGAGTGACAGAGAGGACCTAAGAGGACCTGTAGAAATTTTTAAAAGAGACGAGGAGGGTAGTGAGTGTGACAGCCTGACCTACTTGTATCTCTGAACTGGAGAGAAAGAGGCACTCTGTGTGAGCGGAGAAGGGGTGTCACAATCTGTCTTGAGATTTGAATATAACTTACTCAGAATGTACTGAACCATTCCCAGAATGATCTGTTGTAGACATTACTGTTTTTCTCCAGGGGAGCCCTGTAACAGAACCATCCTAAGCAGGATTTCAGTGGGTTGAGAAGGGCATAACTCTACTTAGGTCAATAAAGTCAGGTTGAGACTCTGTTTAGAATTGCCTGTTAGTTCATTACAGCAAAAACAAATGAAGAGTTTTGTGGCGCCTTAAAAACTAATTAATTGGTTATACATGCCATGTCACTAATTTTCTTTTTACACATTGTTATGAAACAAAGTTATAATTGCTTATGTCTCTATAGCAACATCTATTTCTACCACAAGTAATTTTATAATTGGAAAGGAACTGAAACATGTTCTACTCATTAAATATAATCAAGTGTAACTTGGTCAGCCTGGTTGTATTCATTTTTTAATTTTACTATTCTTGATACTACCCTATCGTTTGAAAACTATATTGTGTATAATATATTTGACCTGATTTAGGACACACAATGGTATAGTTATTAAATCCCCCCTTTCAAATGTTTGTATGAATTCCCAGAATTAAACTGTGAAGTTTTGGGGAGTAGCTACAGAACTTTCCCCTCATATTTTCTCTCTTCCTCCAACTATGATAATGAAATAATAAGGCGAGCTGGACAAAGTATAGCCGTTTTCCATGTGTAGCAATGGGAGAGATTTAAATATGCATTTCACTCATCCATAGAAATCAATGGGACTTAAAAGTGTCATTGAGTCTTCAAAGTGTTTGATGTTTAAGACTTTATTACTGACATGATAAATGTTGAAGTCTCAAAAACAATGGCTTACTTTTTAAAGAAACAGGTTTTAAACTGTACTTCAGCAGTGCTTCAGGTAGCTAATAGATTAATAAACAGTGGTTTCCAAGATAATCTGGGCTACCCCTGAATAAACTGAACCAAGTTCGAGGATTTCATGCTGGACTAGAGAATGCTGAGCTGAGCTGATTAGGATTCCTCAGAAGTTATTGAGCTGTGCCTATGTTATTTTGGAAATTGGGTTCCTTTTTACCAGCCACTGTTGAAGACCATTGAAATGTCTTGATTTATACCTGAGAGAAATGTATGGCTGTTTTTCTTTACACAGTGGGTGTCTTTTGCCACAGTTACTTTCTGTTTTGAGGTCTATGGACACTATTCATTTGCCCCCCCCCCCCCAGATGGAAGAAACAGTCAGACAACAAGGTTGGATGAAATAAGGCCACTTTATTAAATTAATAACTTCTTAACTTAACGGCAAAGGGCAACTCTGGAAACAGTGACGAGGCCGGGCCTAGCATCGTTTTCATCGACTCCCATCCTCAAGCCCTATGATGCAAGACACCGGGGGCCCCCGGGTTGGAGTCAACCATAAGTCGCTTGCAATCCCGGCTGAGCCAAAATTGGGATGCGCCCTCAGGAGCCCTCAAGCACCCCGCATGGCCAGTGCTGAGTCTCCGTCATGACCATCCCCATAGGCGGTCTGCAAGCTTCACCCAGGCCGCACAGCTACAAGGCTGGTCGAGCAGACCCCTTTACCCCCACCCGGGGTTATTAATTGGTGCTTGCGGCCGCTGAACTGTATTTTTTAACCTAATTCTGCCCTAACAAAGTGACGAACTAATCCCCAGGCACCATCCCAGACCAATTCCTCAATCCACTGACCGCAGTGCAGGGTAGGCGAAAAAGACTCCATCTCAATGGCCAATGCGAGAATGGAACCAAAAAATTCCTACCCGGTTCCCCGTAAAAGGGGGCAACCAGCCTATGCTCACACTACATACAGGGCGGGTCATACAAGGCGGGTGGGTGGGCCGAGCACAAGGCGACCAACTGGCTGGGGGGAGAGTGGAGCAAGCCTATTAAGGCTGCCATGCTCCGCTCCCCCTGTTGGAGCAGAAGCTCCACCGCAGCCTGTCTGCCACTCCTCCTCACGAGGAGGCAAACGCGGCCCCCACGAGGCACGCTTGGCTGTCTCGTGCGGGGCCGGAGTATGGAATTACAGAGGTGCCTAGTGCTGGTTTTTGAACAAGTTCTTTTTGTAAATAATGCCTAATTGTTATGAGCGATCTTTTGGATATGTGTTTATGCATTATATTGGTGTTATGACCACTAACCCATCCTTGTACTTTAATTAATGTAATATACAATTTTGATCATATATAACTGTGAATTATTGAAGGTCTTCCCTTGGTGGGTGTTATTTATGGTAATAGCTGAGCAGATGAAGTAAGAGTGTCTACCTGACTGTACCTGAAAGGACATTTAGAAGGAGCTTTAGTGAATGACTCGCATGTCAAAATTGTACTATTCCTTCAGTCAGACTAAAAGACTATTTCAGGCAATGTTGAATAATTAGAGAAGTACCTTACAGTCAGAGGTCATTTCGGGGGGGAACGCGGGGGAATGCAGTTCCCCCGGGTGAGGTGCAGGGGGCGGGGCACATGACGAAGCCCCGCCCCCTGCTTCCGGCAGCCCCGCTTCCAGCCCTCATTCAGCCAGGAGGAGGCAGGAGAAGAGGGAGGGTGTGGCATATGCTAATGAGTTATGCTAATGAGTTCCCCTAGCTCTTTTCCTACGAAATGACCCCTGCTTACAGTGCAATCCTAAAAACACTTTCCTGGGAGTAAGCCCCATTGAATAGGATATGAGTAGGATTCTGAGTAAACTTATTTAGGATTGTTCTCTTAGACTCCACTTGTCTACCACCGAAGATAGAAACTAAGATGTGTCCTGAGTACATATGACCAAGTACCCAATGTTGGTTGCCAAGTTTCTACAAAAAAGCATTGGCCTTGACTGTTTTCCAGCACCACTGTCAGAACTTCTCGTAATGTCAGGTTAATCTGTGACCATTTATAATTTCTCTTAACACACGTAGATATTTTAAGAGTATTTTATCTTGTAGGTTTTATTTTCACTGCTTTAACTTGTGTTAACATGCCTTGAGCCCATGGTATAGACAGAAAGAACTTTGTCTAGGTAATAGAATAAACAATGTGTTCCTTGGAGTATAGCCCTGTTAGTTAGTTTTAAAAAAATCTAGTCTATAGGTAAAATTAATTGGGAAGATAGAAGGAAAACAAGCCAGTCTATGCCCAAGATACAAACAACTTTGCATATGAACAGAAAATACTTCCCTCTGCCCCTGGGAGGACAGGATGTCATTGATTTTCCCCTAGCTATCCTGTAGAACCACATCTGTACCAAACCAAAGGGTCCCTTTGGATGCAGAATGGGATGGTACAGCCCAATCTCATCAGATCTTAGAAGCTAAGAAAGTTCAGTACAGAGGACGGCAGTGACAAATCACCTCTGCTTCTCACTTGCCTTGTAAGCCCCTTGCTGGAGTCACCATAAGCCGATCCGGTTGCGACTTGATAGCACTTACATACATAAAGGGTCCCTTGATGCTCAGAAGCAGATTTTCAAAGAGTATGAGGGATGAAATGTGAAGGAAGTAGCAGAAGAGCCCCATAAAGTTTCACATATGGGGATCTGGGTCCAAGCCCCTAACTCTTCTCTTTAAAAAATCTTCCAAAATGAACATGTAAACATTAAAGCAGATCTGCACCTAATCAGATCTGGCTTCCATGAACATGTAACCTGCACCACTATGACTATAAATGAGATGTAACGAAAACTGGCATTGCATGTATGGGGTGGAAAGTGCAATCAAGTTGCAGCTGATTTAACATGACCATGTAGGCTTTTCAAGGCAAGAGATGTTCAGGAGTGGTTTGCTATTGTGTGCCTCTGAGTAGCCACCCTAGAATTTCTTTGGTGGTCTCCCATCCAAATCCTAACCAGGGCTGACTATGTTTAACAAGATCCTGCTAGTCTGGGCCACTCAGGTCTGAGGCTTGCATGTGCAGGGCTCTTTTTGTAGAAAAAGCCCAGCAGGAACTCATTAGCATATTGGGCCACACCCCTGACAACACAGCTCATTAGCACATTAGGCCGCACCCACATGTTACCAGAAGTGTGGTTATCCAGCTATACCCACCTTTTGCTTTTAATTCTGTTTACCTTGTTTGTTGTCAAAACCCAGGGCCTTCTTTTGTAGCAGGAACTCCTTTGCATGTTAGGCCACACACCCCTAATGTAGCCAATCCTAATGAGTTTCTGCTGTTGGGTGTGGCCTATTATGCTAATGAGTTCTTGCTGGGCGTGGCCAACTTGGGACCCAGCCGGAACTCCGTTCCTGTGCGTTCCTGCCCAAAAATAGCCCTGCATGTACAGACACTGCTTATATGTGCTGTATAAATTTCTATGGCGTGTACTCATGAACCAACACATTCGGTGGTATGTAACATGATTTTACATCCCTGAATGTTGTAGTCGAATGTTGTAGTCTTATGTTATCAGGCCTGTCATCCACTGGATCACAGAAATTAAAGGGCATTGGATGTGCACATCATTAACCGTTTGAAATAAGTGGATGTTTTTTTAAAAAAATATTAAATTATTTAATTAATTATCTATTTAAAATATTTATTCTCCACTTTTCTCCCTTGTGGAACTCAAGGCAGTTTAAAGGTAAAGGTTTCCCTTGCTCGAAAACTAGTGGAATCCTACTCTAGGGGGCGGTGCTCATCTCCACACCTTACAATATAAATAAAACATTATTAAAAAGCACAATAAAAACTATAATTATAAAACCTGTAAAAGTCACAATTTTAAAACTCCAAATAGGACTGCCAATACTAAAAGCCACCACTACCACCACCACCACCTACTCCGTGGTAATAACGGGGTAACGGGATGGCCCTGAATAAAGATCTCGCAACAGTACTGTGATGAGTCAACGCCATTGATGAGGGCTTTCGGGTATATTGACAGGTCACCATCTTGAGTTGACTAAATTGATAACATCTTTGAGCACTTATTATTGTTAATATGGTTGTTTTAATGTGTAATTTTATTGTTTTATTGGCATATGCTGCCCTTATTTGTAAGCCATCCTGAGCCCGCTTGCGGGAAGGGCGGGATATAAGTGTAATGATAAAATAAATAAATAAATAAATAAATAAATAAATAAAAATGCACTCCTAAATAAAATTGTATTCAACTGACTCCTGAAGATCAACAACGAGGGGGCCAGGCTCACCTCCCTGCAGAAGTTGTTCCATCATTGTGGGGCTGCCATGAAAAAGGCTCTTTTTTGTGTATCCACCAAATGACTGTCTTTAATTGGTGGAACAGTCAGGACAGGAGAGCATCTCCCTATGATCTTAATTCCTGGGCAGGAATGTATGGGAGAAGACCCTAGTCCCAAGCCATGTAGGGCTTTAAAGGACAAAATCAGCATCTTGAATTGGGCTTGGGAGCAGATTGGTAGCCAGTAGTCAACAAGAGAGTGCGACAGGCAGTAATGGGATACAATCTCAAAAACGACAGCACAATCTCGATCCAAATCCAAGGCAAACCATTCAAAATCACAGTAATTCAAGTCTATGCCCCAACCACTGATGCAGAAGAGGCTGAAGTAGACTGGTTCTATGAAGACCTACAACACCTTATAGAACTAACAACAAAAAAAGATGTCCTCATCATACGGGACTAGAATGCTAAAGTAGGAAGTCAAAAGGTAACCGGAATAACAGACAAGTTTGGCCTTGGAGAACAAAATGAAGCAGGGCAAAGGCTAACAGAATTTTGTCAAGAGAACACGCCAGTCATAGCGAATACCCGCTTCCAACAACCTAAGAGGCAACTCTACACATGGATATCACCAGATGGGCAACACCGAAATCAGATTGACTATATAATTTGCAGTCAAAGATGGAGAAGCTCTATCCAATCAGAAAAAACAAGACCTGGAGCTGACCGTGGCTCAGATCATGAGCTACTCATTGCAAAATTCAGACTTAAACTGAAGAAAGTTGGGAAAACCACTAAACCAATCAAATTTAACCTAGATCACATCCCTGATTAATATACAGTGGAGGTGAAGAATAGGTTTAAGGGACTAGATTTGATAGATAGAGTGCCTGAAGAACTATGGACAGAGGTTCGTGACATTTTACAGGAGGCAGCAATCACCACCATGAAAAAGAAATGCAAGAAAGCAAAGTGGCTGTCTGATGAGGCTTTACAAATAGCAGAGAAAAGAAGGAAAGTGAAAGGCAAAGGTGAAAAGGAAAGATTTACCCAACTGAATGCAGATTTCCAGAGAACAGCAAGGAGAGATAAGGAGGCTTTCCTGAATGAACAATGCAAAGTAATAGAGGAAAACAATAGAATGGGAAGAAAATTGGAGAAATCAAGGGATTGTTCCATGCAAAGCTGGCCATGATAAAGGACAAAAACGGTAGTGACCTAATAGAAGCAGAAGAGATCAGGAAAAGATGGCAAGAATACACAGAAGAACTATACAAGAAGGACCTCAATGTCCTTGACAACCACGACGATGTAATCACTGACCTCGAGCCAGACATCCTGGAATCTGAAGTAAAATGGGCCTTAGAAAGCATTACTAACAACAAAACTAGTGGAGGTGATGGTATCCCGGCTGAGCTATTCAAAGTTTTAAAAGATGATGCTGTTAAAGTGCTGCACTCAATTTGCCAGCAAATTTGGAAAACACAACAGTGGCCACAGGATTGGAAAAGGTCGGTATACATTCCAATCCCAAAGAACGGCAATGCCAAGGAATGTTCAAACTATCACACAATTGCACTCATATCACACGCTAGCAAGGTCATGCTCAAGATCCTACAAGCTAGGCTTCAACAGTACGTTATAAGGGTCAAGAAGCAACAGTTAGAACTGGATATGGAACAACTGATTGGTTTAGCTTAGGAAAAGGAGTATGACAAGGATGTATATTGTCACCTTGCTTATTGAATTTATATGCAGAGTACATCATGTGAAATGCCGGCCTGGATGATTCAGACGCTGGAATCAAGATTGCTGGGAAAAACATCAACAACCTCAGTTATGCAGATGATACCACTCTAATGGCAGAAAGTGAAGAGGACCTAAAAAGCCTTTTGCTGAGGGTAAAAGAGGAGAGCGCAAAGGCTGGCTTGAAACTCAACATCAGAAAAACTAAGATCATGGCATCCGGCCCCATCACTCCTTGGCAAACAGATGGGGAAGTCGTGGAAGTAGTGACAGACTTCACGTTCCTGGGATCCAAGATCACTGCAGACGGTGACTGCAACCATGAAATTAAATGAATAAATTATAAATAAATAAATAGCTGCTGAAAGCACAGTGGGCATTATTATTTTTTAGCTATAAGTGTTATTTCTATTATTTTGGGTAGTTTTAATCCCCCAAAGTATTTTATTTTTAGATTTCTGATTTTTCTGCAAATTTCAGATTTCTTCATGTTAGAGAAATCCCCCCTATTTGTCTAACTCTATTGGACAGATTTATTGATCCCCACTCTATGGTCCAGTTTGGAATTAGATATATGATAGAGCAGCTCCATTGGCTACCAGTCCCAATACAAAATGTTGTCCTTGGCTATAAACCTGGTATGGATTTTAAGGAGAATCTTCTCCCTTATGAAGTGCCCTGAAAGTTTGATTAGCCAAAGAAGCCATACCGTGATTTAGAAATAAGATTGACTTACAAGTCACACTTGACTTTTGGATGCCCTGACTCTCGCATTCTGCAAGATGGTTAAAATATATTTATTTCAATGTCGATTTAAAAATTGAATTTTGATATATAACTTGGGGTCTGTAGCGTTTTGGATGATGGAGTTGTATTCATCTGCTATTTTGGTTTTATCAGTTTTATAGAATTATAAACAAAAATCCTTTCAGTTTCTGAAGCCTTTGAACTCCAGAATGAATCTTATCTACTTTTCTGGGAGTAACTGTAATAACAGTGCACACTGGAAATAGCTGAGTTGTGCAAATGCATTCTGATGAGAAAGATGTGAAGTGTGTTCAGCCATAAAGTGATTCAGTACCATCAGGAACCCTGAAAAGCTGCTTCAATGTTGTACTCAAGTATCATGGTATCGCCTATGTGTAAAATACAATATAATAATGTACTTGGTCTCTTATAATCTCAAAGGAAAACCAATTCATGGTTTATTATCAGCAGAAACATTTTTCATTGTTTGATTGTTATTTTATACACTCAAAACAAGCAATGCTAAGTTGAACAGTCCATCTGGTTTAGTACAAAAGAAAATTGTGTAATTTCTATAACCAGTTCAGATACACACATTAAAGATATCACCTGAGGAAAACTGGTCCCCAGACCACAATGTACTAACTGAATTATATGAAGGGAGGAAGTGAGTCTAACATGACCTCTTCAGGCCTTCCAAGCAGACCAAGATATTTTTGTGCCAGAAGGCCTCTGACATATTTTTGCAGATCATGGTTTTTATTCTCCTGTAGTAACTGAGGACTGTTTTACTGCTTGGAGAGATGACTGTGTGCTGTTTTTACAATTTGACCATTTTAATATATGTATTGTGTATTACCATGTGGTTTTATTCTCTTCTGTATTGTTAACTGCCTTGCATCCCTCATGGCCTGAAAGATAGTTGTAGGAATGAGCTAATTAACTCAAAATAAATTAACTGTCTCAGAACTATTTTGAGATACCAAGAGCAGCAACAAAATGGAATTTTTTATTTCAGTTAAGAGGTTGGAAAAACTCTTTTTCAAGTACCCCCAATAGTCTTATTGGAATAAGATCAGTATTCACTGATGGAGCTGGAGCTCTGCTAAACTACAGAACAATACCTAGTCAGCTATCGTGGCCATCGGCTCTTCTTAAATGAACTGATTATATGGAGTAAGGATAGGCTTCTTTGTAGGCTTACTGAGATGAGGCCAGGCTAGAGTAGGCCTCTTGTGTCACTTTGATGTTTATGCTGAGGTGTGCAATGACCAGTTTAGAAGCAGTGGCATGCATACCTTTCCTTCTTAGGTTTTATTATGATGTAGGAGTAGGTTTGCTAACCTCCAGGTGGTGGCTGGAGATCTCCCGGGGTTACAACTGATCTCCAGGTGACAGAGATCAGTTTACCTGGAGAAAATGGCCGCTTTGGAAGGTGGACTCTATGGCACTGTACCCCATTGAAGTTCCTCCTTTCCCCAAGCCCCACCCGCCTCAGGTTCTACCCCCCCCCCATCTCTGCCTATTTCCCAACCCAGAGCTGGCAAGCCTAGGTAGGAGGTTTAGGCAATATCTACAAATTTCTCATTGTCTACATGAAGTAAATCGTCCTGTGGTCCATAAAAACATAACATTGGATTATGGCTAAAAGGTCCATTTGGAACACTCTTGAGCAGGTTGGTGTTCAAGTCTCTAGCTCCTGACACCAATGAAGTGTACCTGGTTTAGAGCAATTACATAACACTGTTTAGGTATTTTAGTCAGCCAGTTTACAAAGTATCTACACATCTTTTGGTTGGTGTAGTGGTTAAGTGCGCGGACTCTAATCTGGGAGAACCAGGTTTGATTCCCCACTCCGCCACTTGCACCTGCTGGATGACCTTGGGCAAGCCATAGTTCTGTCAGAGCTGTCCTTGAAAAAGAGCAGTTTCTGTCAGAGCTCTCTCAGCCCCACCCACCTCACAGGGTGTCTGTTGTGGGGAGGGGAAGGGAAAGAAGTTTGTAAGCCGCTCTGAGACTCCCTTGGGTAGTGAAGGGCGGGGTATGAATCCCATCTCTTCTCTTCTCCTTCTTTTGTTCCAGCCTGTCATGAAAATCTAGATGGATTTTGAAGCTGAAGAGGGGGCAGCCTTTCCCAGCTCCGAGAACGCTCATCCTTCCTCATGTCCTTAGCAACAATAGTTGTTGCTGTACCCAAGAATTGTGGAGCATCCCAGATTATCAATTTCTTAGCTTGGCATGGAAATCACAGCTGCAGGTAGAGTTGCTATAGTCACCAGAAGTCTATTTTCGGATTCTAGCTTTGACAAGAATAATCTTTAGTGGATGATGAACTATATACTTGTTGGTATGAATAGGAGGATTAAGGCCAAAAGAAAGAACAGAGTTAGCAATTTCCATAATCTGCAAACTGTAGATTGTTTTCCAGACTTTGTTTTTAATCACAGACTCTATTTTAGTGTTTCATTTTCAATTGGTACTTTTAAATAACTACACTGAAGCTTATTAGCTGTTCTTAGTTTTATATCTAGGAATGAAAGCTAGGCATTAAGGTCTTAATGTGTTTGATCACATGATTAAATCCAACACTAATCAGAAAAGCAGCTGAAGATGTCCTGAACATATGCTTAAATATTTTTTTTGAATTTGACTTTTCACGTTATCTAAATTGGAAGGCGTTAAAGGCCTACTTTATATTCATTCACTCTTTAAACATAGTAAATAGGGAATGATTAAAAATCTATAAAGCATAAAATCAGGGCCTTTTAATACTAACCCAGAGTTCATATGAACCACAATGATATCATTCATGGCAAGAAGAAACCTACTGAAGATAATGTAAGGAGAAAAAAATTTGTGCTGCATCCCCATGGGAGATGTTTCTTACTTTGGGTTCCAGACTGTAGTGGGGTTCTTTGGAGAACCCACAACCCCCCCCCCAAAAGGTGAAAAAGAATGCACTGCAAAAAAGGCAGGGGAAAAGTTGTACTTCCAGACGTGCTGCTGACATTTCAAACACCACACTACAGTGATTCAGAAGCACAAAGAGTGCATTCAGACAATCCTGCCATGATGCCGGCTCAAATTTGATCCCAATTTTTTAAATCCATCCTGGCACGACCAGACACCCCTGGGGGAATCACGCCCTGAGCCTGCGTGCGGGGAGGGTGGGGTAGAAATGGAATTAAATAAAATAAATAAATAAAAATAAATAAATTACTGTGCGCTGCTTCTGCTGTGGATTGTCTAGACGGCATCCACTGAAGGAGGCGTGTCCGATGTTTTTTTTGAACCTTTTTACACATGCGCATGGGCATGACTGCGCGTCCTTGTAGATCCGCGCATGCGCAGAATCAAACATTCAAAACACCGTGTGAGGGACGCATAGCCTAAACGAGTCCCGGCCATCCCCCTTGCCATTGAGATCATGCTCACTGGAGGGACTATTTTGCATGTTGAAAGACCCATCCCCCCTCCAGCTCCCACTGCATTAAGTGATCGTCATTCTTAAACCTTAAACTGTTCATGGCGCTAGATCAGGGTTCCACAGTCTCTTTTTTAAATGCATTTAAGCGCATATTGGGTGGTGGTTTTTTAAAAATCGCGCCCGCTCGGGATGGTCTGACGTCAGACCACCCCGACGGGAGGATTGCGCACTGGTGGAATGATCAGACGGGTGAAAGTCTGCTGTTGTCCCATCGGGTCCAGAAAACTCTAGATTCAAAGTACTGTATTTTAAGTCTGGATAGGAGGTGTGGCAAAACGGGATGTCCATGGAACAGGGACGTTTCCCAGATGTTTGTGTCTGGTCATGCATTTTTAATCCACCAGGGAATCGTGCCTGTGGCGGATCTAAAGAGCCTCTGAACGGACTCAAAGACCTGAAAACTGAAGAAAGGAAGAAGAAGAAGAAGACAACAACAACAACAACAACGGCTCAGCCTGGCTTTGCAAGCGGGATACAAGAGGCTTGGTATGAAAAGGTAAACATAAATCCGCTAACAACTGGGAGCCAAAACATGTGTCTGAAATGACACAAAAAAACCCATTAGCAACTTACTGCTGAAAATGGATTTTGAAGGCTGTTTGAGAGGGACCATTGTCTCCCAATCACCCACTTTTAGCATTGCCAGCCTCCAGGTAGGTTCTGGAGTTCCCCCAGAACTACAACTTATCTCCAGACTAAAGAGCTCAGTTTCCATGAAAGAAACAGCAGCTTCTGAAAGTGGACTATATGGCATTACATCCCTGCTGAGCCCCCCCCCTCAAACCCTGCTTTCCACAGGCTCCGCCTCCAAATCCCCAGGAATTTCCCAACCCAGAGTTTGCAACGCTACCAGCTTTCCAGGATTTCCCTGTCCTTAGGATGTCCTTTCCAGAACTTGGTTTGGTCTAGGGAACGATCAAAGGCCTGTTATTCCAGTCTACCCTGCCGTTTCATTCAGTTTCACAGTACTTACAAGACTGTACCACAAAAAGCTTCTTGAATTCCGCCTTCACTGCCAATAGTAGATACTTGCTGTTAATAATGTAACTCATTGAGACTCACACAAGCCTGGGTTTGAGATGAAGCATATTCTATTCAGTAACAAGCACAGTAAGTAAAACTAGCAGACGCAACCAGAATAGCAGATTCAAAAGTTTCAGCATAACCTACTACTAAGTGAAATAAAACTGCAGAGCCACTTAGACACATCCAAGTATATAAAAGGTTTTGTACAAAGCTTTCTGAACTGAACTCTTCCCAGGGAAGCCAGCTGGATGGGAAGGTACACATTTTTAAAAGTCTTTTGCCCTTTTCTTATGCAAGCCTTTTATGGCCATTTCCCCCGCTGCACAGCCTGTTTGAGGGCTTCTAATTTTTTTTTCTTTCAGGAATTGCGATTGTGCCATAGTGCAGTGGTGCTATAACAATCTATTGCCACAACCTGCTAGTCTCCAGCTTTCATTTTTTAGAAAATTAGTCTGTAGCACTTTTTGTTGCAGGTCTTTCCATTTATACATCTGCCACACATAAAAAGGCTAAAGATTTACTTATTTTAAAATGAAAGCTGCAGATTTAAAGGAACTACTGGATCATGGCAATAGACTGTCATATTGCTAAAACATAACTACGCGACAGCAGTGACCAATTCCCCCCCTCAAGAGAGCTCGCTGGAAGGGGAAAATGGTGGCTAATGTTGGGGAAAGTGCCCCAAATTCCAGTGCAGAAGCTCCGTTGTCTGTGTGGCTGTGTCCACATTTGTGGTGGTGATGATAGGCAAGGGGATGATCCTTGTAGTGTGGATGCAGAGTCATTAGGATCTAAACAACACTGGCTCTGCATGCATGATAGACTGGATTAATCAATGCTCTGAATGTTTATTTTTATTTATTTATTTAATTTATATCCCGCCATTCTCCCCAATGGAGACTCAAAACGGCTTACATCATTTCCCTCTCTTCCAGTTTTTCCCCTCATAACTGCCATGTGAGGTAGATTAGGCTGTGTGACTGGCCCAAGGATACCCAGGAAGCGCCTGGGTTTGTCAGATCCTGGTCCGACACTTTAACTACTATGCCACGCTGGCCCTCACACTGGTATGTAAGTAGGATCTCAAGAGAACTGAACTCAAGAGGGGACCTTCATCCATTGAAAATACATAGGAACACAGCCCACAGTTTGAAAAGGCTTCTGATTTGGCTTAAAAAGTTGGTCAAACTTCATTTAAATAGCTGACTTTATGAAAGCTGAATGTAAGAATTCTTATCTTTCCTTTTCAGGTTTGGGGAAAATGTGTGAGGTGTTTTATTACCATGAAAAAGAGGGTGGTTTTATGCCATTAAGTGCCTAGCAAGAGCAGCTGGAATAGCAATTACCTTGTTGCATTTTATATTCTGTTCCATTTTATTGTGTGTTACATCTTACATTGTAACACACTATGTCGAATTAATAATCTTAAAATAAGATCCGTCTTTCATGGTGTTCAAGAATCATAAAATTATTAGGGATGGAGGGTGACCCTAGGCTTTTACAGTGCCAGCCACAGCAAGCAAAATGTTAATGCAGCAGATACTCCATCCAGTCAAGCTATGGTATCTGCAGGGAATTTAATGCTGCAGTTCCTGACTCCATTGTAATGTAACCTTCTGGGGGGGAAAGTGAGTCTGAATCCTGTTGCTCAATTTCTTATTCGGAGGAAATAGATGCATCTGCACTAATTTGCATAGACCTACAGCTCTGTGCTCTGTGTGTTTCGAAGAGAGGGAGGGACGTCATCTGCTGCTGGCTTGAAATCTCACCAAAGATCCTGAGATGAGTTAGTGGCTGATTTCGCACTAGAGCTGCCTCGATGTTGCGCCGCTGTTTGCCCCGATACTATTGGTCAATTTCACACCCGAAGCTGCGGGGCTGCATTTTGACTCGCGGCTTTGCCCAATTTCCCCCGCAGTTTCGTGATCCTGTTTTTTGAGGATCACAAAACTGCGGAAGAAATCGGGCGAAGCTGCAGGTCAAATGCAGCCCCACGGCTTCAGGTGTGAAATTGATCGATAGTATCAGGGCAAACGGTGGCACAACATCGAGGCAGCTCTAGTGTGAAATCAGCCTCAGTTTAGTGACATCACAGATATTTTACTGTACATGTCAGAAACAGGGCAGTCTGGTTCTGCTCATAATCATCTGGGCATTTACAGCCAACTGTCTCAAAGAAGATATTGACAGAGGGTGCTGGAAGCCTTGTGAGAGAATTAAAAGAGATTTTTCCTATATGGTTCCTGGGAAGAGACTGCTCACCCCACTGCCTGTCATTTCCCCAGAAAACATTTTCCTGGGGGCAACTTCTTTGGGGGGCCGTAACTCAGACCCCGTAAATCCAATCCTCACCAAACTTGGATGGCAGGTAGAGGAGAGTCAAACATCTCTTGCATGTTTGGTGTCTCTAGCTCACTGGAGAGCCACTCAACCAGGCCACAAATCTCACAAACAACCAGTTTGTAAGGCGGCCAGAAATTTGTGGCTGTCCATGGTTCAAGAACGGGACACGTCACAAACCATGAACTGAACTGCATTTTCCTGGTTCTTGTCCATCTCTGTTTGGTCATCTTGGGACTTGTCCTTTCCAAGCAGAGCTCTTGGGACAGAATGATCCCAGAAAGATTGTGGTGGATCTTGCCCTTTGAAAATGTGTGCTAGAGCTTGTATTATGTTCTGGTGGTTCATGAATAAATTGTTTCCAAGTCCATTCACACTACTACCAGATAAAGTACATCCTGAAATTCCTAGGCATTATTTGCTGTTCTGAATCGGCACAGATAACTCACAATGGATGTGGGATTTTCCTTTGTCAGGAAAATGGCTTCAGGTGGAAGAGTTAAATAGCCTCTCTCTTCTCTGCTTGTTTTCTCCTTTAAATCTAGCTGCTGCCATTGCAATCTGTTAAAAATTGTTGGGGGGGGAATAATAATGGTACTACTACATACTATGTAAAGGCCTACTCTCCATTGTCTCTTAATCATTGACTGTAAATAGAGCCTTCACATAGTTTTAGACTAGGGGTACTAAAATTTCATGATCATGGCCAAGAATGCGATTTCCCCCCTATCCTCTGCAAACGTTACATTTTCTTTTTAAAAAATCTAAAATACAATACCCCCTGTAGTTTGTTAAATATTCTCATCGGGTGACAGGAAACTGCTGCTTAAATCTACAGAACAAATCTCTTTGGACTGGATGAGAAATTTCAGCTGAAAAGATAACAAAGAAGGTTGACAGAAGCTTGAGACCAGCATCTGAGATCAAAGTGTTATGTTGGTGGCATTCCTTTTGTCACAGTGCAGGGTTTGTCTCCTCCCATGTCATTGAGGGTAAGGCATTTTGCCTCCCTTGTAAGCTGCTCCAGGAAATCAAGCTGTCACAAGCATCTGGACACCTTAGAGCACAAATGGTAACTCACAAAATAATGATAACCAGAAAAACTAGTGGCCCAGGCAGAAAGTGGTCTTGTCATCCTCAAATGAGGCAGCAAATGTATACACTGGCACACTGCATTAAGCTGAAGTTTTGTGACAGCAAATACCCCATCTTATGACACCAGTAATTGTGCCATTTAAAATATACCCCTGAAAGCTGTTCTTTCCTCAGGTTCTGAAAAACATAAGAAACTAAAATTAGATGCCACAATAAATCTGTTAGGAAGTGCCACTAGACTATTTTTTAAAACAATCAGTTGCATAGCATGATGCTGTCTTTGCATTGAAATAATAGGTGCATAAAATGATACATTCAGAGAAATCGGGGCAGCTTAACCAGAAAAAAGAAGAAGATCACACTGGGAATATTCATAAAGCTGAAACAATATTCACACAAATATTTGATTCCTCTTTACTTCAAGATTTGATGTCTTTACAAAGAAAAGATCCTCACACTGTAGGAAAGAATAATGCACACTTGGGGGGGGGGATTTGAAAGTGATGGTGGAGAAGATGTTACTACTTGGATTTTTTGGAATTCTGTAGAAAAATTATGATGTGTCTTTCTTTAAAGTAAATATATATATATATAATTTGGCCCTTTGATATGTAAGCGTCCAAATGCTAGGTAAGTCAAGGGAAATAATTCTTTCCTAGTGCTTATCAAGTTGGAACTGGTCTAATTCTTCCCAGCCCTGTTCTTTTTTTTTGGGGGGGGAGTTTAAAATGTCCCCAAACACTCACTCTTAAGAATTAGGCTCAAGTACACTTTATGAAAATATTGTTTAATAAATTACTTAAACCTGGTTAAAACTGGGAAACTTGTACTGGTAAACAAAGTAAGAATAGCACTGTAAGTCACAGCATCTTGACCTCTGTTCCTCAGCTGTAGTTCAGGAACAGCAGTGATCAGTTTCAAATATATATATGAAGAGTTTCACTATATATATGAAGAGAGGAAGACCCAACATGAGACTGACTCAGTAAAGCAAGCCATGGCCTCCAGTTTGCAAGAACTGAGCAGGGCTGTTAACAATACAACATTTTGGAGGTCATTAATTCATAAGGTTGCCATAAGTTAGAAACAACTTGATGGCACATAGCCCTCACACACACACAAACACACACACGATAAGGAAATACTATGAGCCAAAGAAACAGCAAAAGCTTTAAATTAACAACAAAGCATAATAAATAGTTTTTTCTGTTTTATTGCATGCAGCAACTCAGTATATTTCCATGGTGCAATGCTGACGGGTGTTGTACTGGTTACCCAGCAGAGGGCAGGTTTATCATAGCTGAACACTACAGAGACTGGTAACCTAGCTCATTCCTGAACCTAAGGAAGTAGGCTTTGTCTTCCCCAGAAAGGGTCTTGGGAAAAATTCACCTCAAAGAACAGACAAAGTCCAAAGATCATCAAACTAATGCAGGCATATAGAACTTTTCAATGAGAATTGTACTTCATCCTTAACTATGTTGGAAAAGAATTATATTGTACTAGGAGTAAGAACCGTTGTGGGAAGAAACACAATGAACTCTAGAAGGAAGCTCCAGGTGACTGTGGCTGGTGGGGCAGCAGAGGGAAGGGGAAAATAGAGGGAGGTAAGACATGTTTATTTCCTTCTGCTTAGCTATAAGGCAGGGCTGTCTCAAGTCATTTTGCTGCCCCAAGTGGGTAGTATGGGAGGACAGCCTCATGGTAACAGGTATGGTTCCCTCCACCCCTGACTTACGTTGATTTGGGGCTATGCAGTGGCAGCTAAGGTAGAAAAGCACCTCCTCCTATGCCATGTCTTCTGGGTTCCAAAGGTCTGAAAAGTGGTTCCATAGCCAGTTACAGAGTTGCCAACTCTGGGTTGGGAAATACCTATAGATTTGAGGGGTACACCCTGAGGAGGGCAGAGTTAGCTAAGATAGAAAAGCACCTCCTCCTATGCCATGTCTTCTGGGTTCCAAAGGTCTGAAAAGTGGTTCCATAGCCAGTTACAGAGTTGCCAACTCTGGGTTGGGAAATACCTATAGATTTGAGGGGTACACCCTGAGGAGGGCAGAGTTTGGGGTGCGGAGGGACTTCAGCAGGCTATAATGCCATAGAGTCCACTGCCCAAGCAGCCATTGTAATAGCTGGGAAATTTTTTGTAGGGGAAACGATGCACTGTGGCTGGGGAACACAGTGGTTTCTAGGAGATCTCCAGGCCTCACAGGGAGATTGGCAACTCCAGTGACCATTTAAGGGAAGATTGGGATATGTATTTTGGCAACTCCAGTGACCGTTTAAAGGAAAATTGGGATACGTATTTTACCTCAGGACACATTCAGTGACTCCCAACAGCAACACCAAACTGTTTAGAATGTTAGAGGCAAAGGCCAATCAGGCCACATATGCAAATGACCGCTGTGTTCCGACTGGCTATTGGGGGGAGAGGAACAGCAAACTGTTTAGAATATTGGAGGCGAGACTCAGGCAATGCAGCCAGTGGATAGGGACAGCTTCTGAGTGACAGATCAGGGAGCCAACTGATTTGGGAGCTTTTGGAATGTTCAGGAGAGTCCATGACCAAAACAGAATTATTATATATAGAGATTACAATCTCTAATTATCTGTGCTCCATCCATCACCATCAACACCAGGCAACACCCATGGAATCTGTCACGTTATTCTCTCTCAGATATTATAACTGCACCTGAAGAACCTTTATTTCCTTTTCTGGTAGTAATTACCATTGTGAGGGAAGGAAAACATTCAAGAGGATAGAAGTCTGTACCTAAATCAAATCACTGATATTTCCTTATATTCTGTAAAAAAGACCTTTTTACTACCCCTAACACATCTTTCTAAAGGAGACTAGATTTTTTTTTCTTCTTGGCTATGGCTGAGCCCTTGTATTTAGGCACAAGGGAAGCTGAGCCGCCGCCACCATCAGCCTTCCTGTAGAAAATCCTTCTGCTTCTGGACTTTGTACACAGGTTCCTACCATTCCTGATTGACCTCGAAGTGGGCTGGTTATGGTACCATCCCAGACTGAGAATCAACATGGTATAGTGACCACAGAGTCATACCATGCTTTGGGAGATCCAAGTTTGAATCCCCACTCTTCAATGGAAGCTCACTGGCCGACTTTGGGCCAATTTGTCCTGGCCTGAATTAGTGCAATAAACCACCACCACTCTCCTTGCTGTTTCCTATGGAAGCTAAGGTACTTTGTTTGTGGCAAACAGGCTGAAAAAAGCCAGGAGTCTGGAAAGTGGCCACCAGCTTCAAGATGGTGTTGGGACTTTTGGTGCCACAACCTGAAGGGAACCAGACCCTCTCGGAACAGATTAACTCCCCGACATCCCTGTGCTATTTGCAGTGGAAGGAAAGGTTTGCTAATTGCTTATGAGAAGCCAGCAAGGGCAGGTGGCACAGACAGGGAGGGTGGGAAATATCCCCTCTGTGGCAAAGCAACAGGGTTCAACAATTTCCCTGACCTTTCAGAGCCTGTGTGGTATAGTGGTTAGAATACCATACTAGGATCAAGGAGATCCAGGTTCGAATCCCCACTCTGCCATGGAAGGTTGCTGGCTGACTTTGGGCCGGTCACACACTCTCAGCCAGACCTACGTCACTGGGCTGTTGTGAGGATAACATAGAGGACAGCAATATAAGCCACTTTGGGTCCCCATGGGGGAGAAAAGTGGAGTATGACATTTGTTATACATCTAATTTTTGCCTTCAGATTGCCAATGAAAGATGATCACTCTTCCTGTTGCTTCATCTGGTACTGCTGCATCCATTTTAGCAGGAGGTGGAACTGCTTATTCAGTATTCAAAGTACTGTTAAATATAAGGAACCCATCAAGCGACACTGTTGGTGAGCAGAGTGAGCAGGGGTGGAGCTCCTAGAGTCCAAATAAATTAATTGTGAGGTTATGGTGATGCTAGGTACAATCCAGTGCTACTGCCTATCATCTGGTGCTTGGGTATCTTGGTCTGCTCTGTTCTAGATGCCCATCTGAGGAATTATCCAATGACCCAGCTTAGGAATCATACCCTGCTGTTTTCTACTTGCTTTGCAAGAGGCAGCAGAGGAGTCTGGTGCGTGGATCATACTATCTCTTACTGGTAGTGGGACACAACTGTTTGCCATCTCCCCCAAAAAAATTATAGGATGCAGGATGCTATGTTTGAGACCCCAGTGTTCTCCCCTGCCTAAGACTCACTTCCCTAAGCATTTTTATTTTTGCCCAGATGGCCTTGTAAAGCTCAATGTAGGAAGCAAATAAGTAGACAGTACCTCTCCAGGGTCTCTGGCAGAGAAAGGTCTGCCTGAGATGTGCTGCCTGAGATCATTCATGCAAAGCAAAAGCCCTTCCCAAATATGATCCCCCCCAAGGTTGTGACCTTGGCAATACTTCCTCCTGTACTGTCTTACTAAGTATCTCATACTGACCCACGGCATCACGGGAACTTATGGAACTTTCCCACAAGTACCTAGAAAGCAGCTGGTTGAGTTGAAAATAAGCAACTAACACTAAAGAACTTCTGTTCATGTGCAGCTTGACCACTTCTTATACACATATGTAGAATCTCATATTACATTCTAAATTGGAGAAATACTTCTCGGGGATATGACAGTCAATTTATAACACTTCTGAGCATTGTGACCTAGATAAATTCATTTTTAAAAACAAAGTAATTATCAACTTTGGCAACATTTCTACTTCTGAGTGAACACGCATATGATTGCCCTATCTGGTGGGCACCCCAGAGATCTGGGGCTTTCTATGCACAAAGCACTTGCACTATTCCTGAGTTATAGCGTCTCACCAACAGACTAGGACCGTCTTGGGTCCTTTTGCCCTTTGCTTGTCAATGTACATTAGAATCCAAATGATAACAGCTAATGTGTTTCGGGCTCTGATTATAGAAAATTCAGTCTCCGTACACAGACTTGGCCTCTAGTCCAATGAATATTCCACAGCATGAAGCAGTAATTTTCCGAATTATAGTAATCCCTAGGTGCCGGCAACAGCAAAAGGTAGGAAAGGAGAGCTAGGGAGCAGAAGTCAGCCTTGTTGTAGCTGAAAGACAGCAGCAGTAGCACAATGAACCCTCACCCTCTCTCTCTGCTTCTCCTCCACCCCCTGCTACTTAGCTGTAACGTGGTGCCTGATCTTTCCAGTGGATAAACAATTGCAAAGCAGCCTATGCTTCCCTTGGTGGTCAACAGTATAGATGGATCAGTTATAACAGTATAGATGGATCAGCCTATGCTTCCCTTGGTGGTCAACAGTTATAGATGGATCATGTTCCTGCACACTGTAGAAGGAAGGAAGGATCCTTTTATTTCCATAGAGTATTATGTTTCTCCATTCCATGACATTCACTTTATTCTGTGGGGTATGTTGGATAGCCACAGAGTTTCCAAATGATGTGCTTCTGTGCACTTCCACCGCTGGAAAAGGAAAGGTATGGATCCTTGCTTGCCTGTACAAGGCTTTGTGTATCCAGCCGGTGTTGCACATTACCCAGAGCCCCGTGGGAAGGCTGCAAAAAGCAGTACTTGAAGTGAAATCCTTCTCTCTACTTCTGAAATCAGTCCAGAAATGTTCCCTTCACTCTAGAAGTGAAATTCACACCTTCAGCCTTATAATGAGGAAGCTTCTCCCTAGTCAAACATGTCACAAACATGAACAGTGGGGTTTTTTGTAGCCTTTAAAATGAGCAAGACTTTTGTAGACATTGACAAGTTTCCTCGCAGATGAAGCTACCTTATACTGAGTCAAACCATTGGTCCATCAAGGTCAGTATTATCTACTTGGACTGACAGCAGCTCTCCAGGGTCTCAGGCAGAGGTCTTTCACATCACCACCTGCCTGGTCTTTTCTAACTGGATAATGCCAAGGACTGAACCTGGGACCTTCTGCATGCAAACCAGAGGTTCATCCACTGAGCCACAGCCCCTCTCTATCTACATTGTTCTGAAACTCCTTATTAGTCTCAATTCCATATTGTAAGATTTACAATTTGATTCTTGGTTCCATTGGCCGTATCCTTCCTCCAACTATGTATCAGAGAATGGATGTTGAGTGTATGAAGCACATTATGTGTCCTGTCTGTAGATGTGGCAGTGTATTCATCCGGTTTGTTTGTGATGAAGTGTGTCCTTTTTCTTTTGAAACTATGGCTTTGTTTTGCTCTAAGAAGTTTGTGCCTGGGCTCCACAGCAGACTTAATCCTTGGACTACTGTCTAAGCTATTCTCAATCTGTAAATCTGGTAAATGCAAACTTAATTTTTTTAACCATATTCTGCCTATGTGTGATTTGGTTTATGATCTCTAGCATGACTTGTTTGCTTATCTGCTCTCTCTGTGTTCCCTTGGACTGCAAGGAGATCAAATCAGTCAATTCTAAAGGAAATCAACCCTGACTGTTCCCTGGAAGGCCAGATACTGAAGCTGAAGCTCAACTACTTTGGCCACCAAATGAGAAGGGAGCACTCACTGGAGAAGACCCTGATGCTGGGAAAGACTGAAGGTCAAAGAAGACGGGGACGGCAAAGGGTGAGATGGTTAGACAGTGTTGTCGAGGCAATGGGCATGGAGTTGGGCAAGCTCCGGGGGAGGGCGGAGGGCCTGGTGTGATGTGGTCCATGGGGTCGCGAAGAGTCGGGCTGGACTGTGCGACTGAACAACAACAAAAATGCATTCACTGGTCGTCCTTGGGATTAGTCACAGCTTCACTCTAAAATGGACACATGTTTCTGGATGCCTCATTACTGTCCCATACATCGCATCTAGCGAGGCCCTGCCTTTGTTTGCTCGCCTCTTTTGCTTTGCATAGAGATTACTGCTCCCTCTATAACTGCTGCAATCCGAATTGTTCTGAAGGGGCTGGCGTGGGGACGCTGAGACCGTGGGCGATTCTGCATTGGAACAGAAACTCCCCTCCGTATTGCCTGCCGCTCTCGCTTTCTTTGATCCTCGGGTTTCACGGTACCTTCTGCATAGTTTTATGGCCGTTCCGCGGTGACTTCGCTGTCAGTCTGGCCGCGTTCCCCCCGGGGTATCTGAATGGGCGGCCCCTTTTCTGTTCCAGCGTGGGTTTGGGGAAACCACGGAGGGAAAAGCCAGTGCCGAGTCAGCCACGTGGGGATCCGCTTGCTGGCTATCGCCCCACGCAGGCAAGAGCCGGACGTCTGCTGGCGCTCGACAGACTGTCTCCGTGAGCCCTGCCCCGGCCGCCCCGGCCTCGGCTCCGGGGTCCTGCCTTGCCGCCAAATCCTCCGTCCCCCTCCTCGCGTCCGCCTTCTGTCGGGCACCGGGGCGAGCGACGCAGCCGAGCGGTCCAGGCGGTCCAGCCGCCGAGCCGCTTCCCTTCGCTTCCCTTCCGCAGCGAGCGGCGGCGGCGGCGTGCCAAGTGCGCACAGGCGGGGAAGGCGGGGAGCGGGCTGGGAGGACGGGCCAATGGGGAGGCCCCTTGCGGGAGGAGGAGGCGTGGCTCCCGGGCTTGGGTCGCTCTGCCGGGCGGACGCCGCGGACTCCTCGGAGCGCTGCCGCTGCAGGTGGGCAAGGCTCGTGGGGGCGCCGGCGCCGCTCGCTTTGGCCCTGCGCTTCCCGCGCCTCCAGGAGCGCCGCTGCCCCCGCCGACGCCGCCTCGGAGCCCGGCCGGCAGGCGCTGGGGGGCTCGGAGCTACTTCCCGGGGCTC
>NW_015172009.1:162288-165639 GCF_001447785.1 Gekko japonicus
CCCCCCGGCCAAGAGGCAGGGGCAGCCGCCTGACTGAAGCCGGCCCGGGTCCAGAAGCAGCCAGAACTTTCGGCTCCGGGAGTTCCCTTTGCCAGGCAGGACTGCGTTGAAGGCGATGGCAGAAACGTACGTGAAATCTATAGGGACCTGCTCGGGGGCTGTTGCTTAAAGCCAGATGGAAGAATGAGGAGCCCTTCTTTTTATCTATGCTTCGATTTAAGGGCTTCAGCCTGGTGCTGGCTGAACTCTGTGGCAAATCTGTTCTTAACCGGGGGAACAATTTAGAGCGTGTTCCCAGTTCCCCCCACCTCTCTGAAAGCAGAATCGGCTATCTGTGTTGGTAAAGCAACTGGGCTCCCTATATGCCCATCTTGTTTAAAGAGGGGGGCATAATATTCTGCATAAGATTAAATGTTACTGTGGCAAGAACCTGTAATATCCAGTGCAAGGATTTGTAGAAAGGACTGGCCAGAGGTTAACAGAGGCGAAGGAGTGTCTTCCTAAGAATAGTTGTGGAAAGGTGCAGGGCCTGGCAGCTCATCTGTCAGTAACCTCCCTCCCCCCCTTCCCAAAATGGTAGCCTCTTGCCTCTCAAACCCACATGCTTTTCTGAGTTGTAGGCAGTTTGCAAAATCCAGTTTTATATGGTGACAGGAGGGAGCAAGAATTCTGCTGCATGTGTTTTGGAATGCTGAATTCTGTCTGCAGAAGGATAGATCTGAAGCAGGCTGGACTCTCTGCTCACATGGGCAGTGGAATGACTGAATCTGTCCCCGTCCCCCCCCCCCACTCCTCTTCTGGAGCATAGCTGAGTCATTGCTTGACCATGCACTAGCCTGGGACTTTATTCTGCAAAGGAGATCCTAATTGCATGGACAAGAATTCTTGTGGAAGAGCTGGGCTAGTCCCCTGTTCACATGTCCGCTGCTATAATGTGGTTCTCGCCTCTTTCACATATAATTTCAATGCTGATACATGGAGAGGCCCTGGGACCCCTGCAGTGCCCCCTGTGGGACAATCACAGTTGGAAGCTACAGGAAGGTTAGAGGTATGGCATTATAGGGGCATAAAGCAGAGATTAACAGATTTCTAGCGTGTGCATCATGTGAGATCTGCCACTTCAAGAAACTACTTTGCTATTGGCCTTGAAGGAATGTGAGCTTGTCGCTGGCTTATTTGTGCAAGTCATATTTGTTCTGGGCCTACTTCAATGTCATGTTGATGAAATAGTTGAGGTTGTGATGCACTGATGTGTTGCCACTTTTTTAACTGATCTTTTTTTACGTTAAACCAAAATTTGATATTTCTGTAAAGTCACTTAGTGATGTGGGCTTGGTTGTCATGCGGATGCTTTTCCCATTTCTTCTTCCTTAGTGGTGTGCTTTGCTTCATACTTCCTTTTGTCACTTTGTTCAAGTGACCTGCTGTTTTGGAGGATTGATTAATACAGTATTAGTACAAAGAGGTACTTGATAGCAGGACAGAAAATTCCTTTTTACCTGTTTGCATTTGCAGCGACTGATGATACAGCATCTCACTCTGAGCCATCCTTTAATGGGCTTCCATTTCCCAAGCAATTATGTAAACATTCTGATAGACTGAAAGAATTGCTTGTTGGCTCCTGTGCAGCTCGATATTGTGGGAAATGAAAGTCAGTGAGTCACACCATTATATATTTTACTTTTCAACCTCCCTCGTTCAGGGATTGCTTCCTCACCTCACAATGCCCACACACGGGAATCAAAAGAATGACAAGGCTTTGGAGATATCTTAAGTAATCAGCATAGCAGTTTCCATCTCCAGCTACTCTTAGCTACAAGAGAGCTGGAACGTAAACTCTAAAGGGTTTGCCTTATCTGTAGTGGTAATTAGGATTCTTTTTTTAGTAAGCTAACTTTGGGGGTTCTTTAACACTGGACTGCTTCCAAGGCTGCCTGTGGTTCTGTCTCTCTCTGTAGAGCTCCGGTTGTTATATACGCTGCCTGTGCCTCCCCTGCAGTTCGGTGACATTGCATGGCTTTACGCTTAAACTAATTGCTGATTGTCCGAGCGCGCGTGTTGCTGAGGTGATGAGACTTATGGTGCGAATAGCAGCGTTTCATTAGGATGAAGGCGAGGGGCTGGTAAGAGAAATTGGTCAGGCACTGTTAAATTGCAGCCTAAGCAAAGGAAGAGAGGGAATTCTGCTGAAAGCTGTCATTTCCGAAGGACAGCTCAGAGCTTGGGTAGGGCTATGGTGCATTAATGACTAATAAAGATCAGAGTGCAAACTTGAAGGCTGCCTCAGCAGATCCAAGGGCTGCTTTGCCAGTGTCCAGAAACTTCTGGAGGCTTCAGCAGCATTGGCTTTATCTGTTCAGTGTATTTATATAGCCTGCCTTTTCTCCCAACATAGTCAGGACCCAGTAGAACAATAAAAATAACCCATGGCTCAGTGGTAGAGCATCTGCTTGGCATGCAGAAAATCCCAGGTTCAATCCCCAGCATCTCCGGTAATTGGTGATAGGAAGGACCTTGCCTGAAACTCTGGAGATTCATTGCAGGTCTGAATAGGCGGCACTGGCCTTGATAGACCAAGAGTCTGATTCAGTATAAGGCAGCTTCATGTGTTCGTGTATTTAAATGATTAAGCCAATTAATTATAAGAGAGAGTTAAAACAAATAAGCCGAAGCCTATTCAAGTTCTTTTAAAGATTTCTGTCTTCCAGCTTCACCTGAATGCTCCCTGGAAAAATGCCGGCCTCACCCTTCTGGGAGGCTCTTCTATTGCAGTGGGGCAGTGACAGAAGAGGCTCAGGCCTAGGGTGTGACAGATCCTATTTTAGGGGAAATGGAGACTGCTAGGAAGCCCTGTTGTGCAGAAAACAGTTGCCACATAGGTTTATGACCTAGTCATGAAGGGCTTTAAAGGTGAGAACCAGCATCTTGAATTGCACCCAGAAACAGCCAGTGAAGAGAGTATCCAGTCAGACCCTGACAACAAATGGGCTGTCATGTTTTACATTTCCTCATGGGGTCATAAAGAGTCGGATTTGACTGTGCTACTAAACAACAACAACCAGGGGTCCTTTTGGAGAAAAAGAGCTGCAGGAGCTCATTAGCCTATAGTATGCTAATGAGCTACTAGGCTATTAGCATAATAGCTCATTAGCATATGCAACACCCCCTGACATCACCGGAAGTGATGTCAGAAGGGGAAGCAAAAGGGGGGAAAGGCATCTTCAAAAGCCTCCCCTTCCCTTCCCAACCCCTTCTCACTAGAGTTGGGCCACAGAAGAAGGAAAGAAGGAAGGAAAGAGACAGAGAAAGAGTAGAGAGAAGGAATGAAGGAAGGAAAGAGGGAAAGAAAGG
>NW_015172009.1:165811-205640 GCF_001447785.1 Gekko japonicus
GAGAAGGAAAGAAGAAGGAAGGAAGAGAAGGGAACGAGAGAAAGAAAAGGAGGGAAAGAAAAGGAAAGGGGAAGGAAAGAAGGGAAAGAAAGAGGGCAAAGAGATGGGGGGAGGCTCTCCCACCCACCCCACTCAAGCATCCACCACCCGCCATGGATCCCTCAGTTCCCCATGGAGGCGGCAGGGAGGCCTCTGCTGGCCTCCTCCGGGCTGCAGTGCTCCGGCGTGGACCCAGGGAGGCGGGGGGCCTCTCCTGGCCTCCTCCGGGCAGCAGCGCTCCGGCGCTGGCACAGGGAAGTGGCGGGGGGCCTCTCCTGGCCTCCTCCGGGCAGCAGCGCTCCGGCGCTGGCACAGGGAAGTGGCGGAGGGGCCTCTCCTGGCCTCCTCCGGGCTGCAGCGCTCTGGTGCTGGCCCAGGGAGGCAGTGTGGGAGGGGCTTTCCTGGCCTCCAGGCCGCAGCACTCCAGCGGGGGCCCCAACAAGCCGACAACGGGCATCCCCGGGGACACAGCGCTCTGGCACAGGCCCTGGGAAAACAGTGACGGGCCTCCTCGGGCCTCCCTGGGGCCGCAGCGCTTCAGCGCGGGCCCAGAAGACCAGCGATAGGCCGTAGCGGGGGGGGCTGGGGGCGGGGCTTGCTGCCGCCGCCATTTTGCCAGCTCCTGGCCTCCCAGAGCGGCGCTATGGCGCGGCCCGGCCCTAAAAGACCCCTGACGACAACAACAAAGAAGTTTCCCAATTGTCTTCAAGGGATGTCCCAGTTAATGTGTATTACAGTAATCTAGCTTTAAGATTACTGTAGCATAGATATGCTGCCTGTAGAAATAGGATCAGGTTAAATCTAGCTGGGGTAAAAACTTTTTCGCGACCATATTTACCCATTTTTTCTAACAAGAACCTGGATCTGATAGGAGTCCCAAACATTAAACTGTGTCCTGCAGTGAAAGCTGCACCCATTCAACAGTGAGGAGAACTTATCTATTCAGTGCAGACGTCTTAACAGCCAGTATTACCTCTGTCATATCTGGATTCAGTTTTTGATTAATGGGAGCACTTGGACAATTCAGTCTTGGAGATGTGTTTGATATATTAAGAACCAAAACTGCGAGCTATGCAGGTTGTTTTTTTTAAATTCCCAATGTAATTCAGTCATTGTAAATAATAGCACTAATTATTTATCAAAAGATGTTTAGAGGATATAATTTATGACGATTGAGAAGATGCTAGCCCCCCCCCCAGCATACAACATAAGGTATGGGAGGGGGTGTGGCTCAGTGATAAAGCATCTGCTTGGCATGCAGAAGGTCCCAGGTTCAATGCCAAGTATCTCCAGTCAAAGGTCTGGCAATAGGTGATGTGAAAGACCTCCGCCTGTGACCTTGGAGAGCTGCTGCCTGTCTGAATAGACAACACTGACTGATGGACCAAGGGTCTGATTCAGTATAAGGTAGTTTCATGTGTTCATCTGTGACGCTACCCAAATTGGCCACAGTTGATTCTTTACCTTATACACCAACTTAAATCTCTTCTATTGTTAATACAATCACTGCCACATTTTCCCTCTGCTCTTAGGAATCTGTGTGTCCCATCTGGTGGCAGTGTCCCGTGGAAGCCCCATTCTTGCTGAGGCTACCATTGCTGCATGATGGCAATGGGACTTCCAGATGCTGGGTTACCCCATGTTTTCACTGTACCAATCTTTGCAGTGGCCCCCTGTTCTGGCACCACCAGGGGACTTTTTGAAGACTTCTTAGAATTCTAATTGACATAGTGACGCTGGTATATCCATTTGTGACTTACTGGATTGTAAAAACCCTGTTGGTGTGGTGGGGAGATGGCCACCATGGGGACTGGAAAGGAACATGGCAGCTCTATGGTTAGGACCAGGAAAACAGACACTTTCTTACTCACATGACAGCTACCTAGGCTTTGCTGCAATCTTTCCTAAACGTTCACAGGAAGAAAGATTGGAGAAAAGTTAGGGAAGACCCAGGAGCCTCAGAATGCACCCCAGTGCTGTGGAGAAGCAGAGGCAGGGGGGATCTGCCTGCCAACAGCATTGACACTCGGGCAGAACCCACGTGGAAAAGGTCAGAGAGAGACCACCTGACCAGTCCCTTTTTTTTCAGTGAAATGCTTCCATCTTTTGCTTCTTCTGTCCAGAAGGCCAAGAATACACTGTGGCAGTAGCACCATTTTAAATCTCTGCAACAACTCATCATTTCACACAAAACACTTAACAAGACAAGAGCTTAGGATCGTAGCCTGAGACATACCCACCCTTTTTAAAACAAAACAAAACAACTTCTCCCTGATGAAGAGTCCTAGAGAACTCGAAAGTGGGCACACTATTTTGTGTCAGTGTGGTCTGTCCTAATAAAAGGTATCATGTGGCTTTTTAAATGGAGAATAATTAATGAGACCTGATGGAAGCTGTATTTTTAATGTCACTGCTGTTGCTAAGCTTTATGTATAAAATGCTTCTCATTGCCCAAATACTCAGAATGTTTTAGACTAGGCTAAAAATATCTATTTATTTCTGAACTGTAGCCACATCATGTGTTTATCTCTGCAAGCTGAACATAATCGCATTGTTGTAGATTATAGTAGAAAAGCACTTTTAGAGATGCAGAGGGGAAAGGAAAGCAACATTTTTGCAATATAAAAATAGTTTCAATTTAAGATTGTTATTGTACATGACTGGACGTTTAGCAAGGCTGGCCATTAAGTTTTGAACTCTGGACCACCTTCTGTTTATGCTGTAGGTTGGGTTAAAAGGTTGGAGGTACATGATTTGCCAGAAATCAACAGAAACACTTTGGCCCTATAACTATGGAGCAGATGCCGCTGCTGAATAATCCCAGTAAACCTCTTATGTGTGCATTAATGTTAACAGCATAAAATCAAACAAAGAATAGAAAAATGGCATTGCTATCTCCAATACTGAGGCCAAAACTAGAATAGTCATTTTGAGGTTTTTGCTCAATAATACCCTCTATTTTGACATCCAAAGTGAATCGATCACTCCCCACTCTTTTCGTAAAGAGCAGTTTTAAATAAATATTTTAAGGGACTACAACCCAGCATGGAGTCAAATGGGCTTTTACATCTTGAAATCAATGTTCCCAGCTCTGTTGGACTGTTGCCAAAATACTCAGTTGCTAGAGAAGTTTGGTCTATTTACTTCTCCTTCGTGAGTGTGGAACACAATAATTTACAGGGGTTTTTTCAGGACACTTTAAAATGCTGTATTTTCCAGTTTTGATGCAATTTCAATCATTAAGCCAGAAGTGCAGTAATTTTGTAATCTTCTTGAAACTCAGTTCAAACTGTAGCTTCTGCCATGAACTTACTAGATGGCCTTAAGCATGCCCCCCCCAGCCCCCATCAGGAACAAGAAGAATGATAATATTAGCCTATCTTATGGGCTGGCCACCTCCAGGTGAGGCCTGGAGATCCCCTGGAATTAAAACTGATCTCCAGACTACTTAAATAAATGGCTGCTTTGGAGGGTAGAATCTGTGGCATTACACTCCGCTGAGATCCTCCCCTCCCTGGGCTCTACCCCAAATCTCTAGGAATTTCTTAGTCCAAAGTTGACAACCCTATATAGGTCTCTTGTGAGAATTTCTGTCATAATATATGTCAAGTGTTTTGAACATTGATGTCACCACAGGCCCGTAGCCATGGTGGGGCATTAAGGGGTGGAGCCCCACCACCCCTGAGCCGCGCCCCACCATTTGATGATGCCAGACACCCCCACCCTAGCCCTGCAGTGTCAGTAGGCTGGGGAAAGAAAGGGAAGCAGCCCTGGGGCTTCTGGTCAGTTTCACTGGAGGCTGATCAGCTGTTAGGTTTAACAGCTGAGGGGAGAGGAGTGAAACTGACCAGAAGTGGCAGGTCTGCTTCCCTCTCTTTCCTTCCCTTTCTCCGCCTCCCTGCTGCTGCTGCTGCTGCTGCTGGGTGTGTGTGTGTGTGCCAGGGAAGGTGAGGGTGGTGGGGAAGACAATCTCTCTCTCATCCATAACTTTCCATGGCAGGGTGAGGGGAGGGTTTGGTGATGGTGGGGGAAGCCAATCTCCAGGTGGTGGATGGAGATCCCCTGGCATTACACCTGATCTCCAGGTGGGCTCTATGGCATTATATCTCGCTGAAGTCCCTCCCCTAACCCTGTCATCCTCAGGCTCCACTCCCCAAATCTTTTTTTAAGTATAACTATCAGCATGATAGGTGCTCCACGAGGAAAAATAATTGCCCCACAAAATGACAAATCCTGGCTGCAGCCTTGTGTCACCCTATAGAGCAGAAAGTACCAAAATACTCACACTTTGGGTTAATGCTTATATTACTCATTATTAAAATGCCATTTGTATTAATTCTGGGCGCAAGGTTTGTGGCCCTGGTTTTTTATATGGTTTTGGTAGTCTGCATATGCAATGTTTCTGATATTGTTATGTGATTCATTTCTTTTTTAAACATTCTCACTTCTCTCATCCATAATTTTGCATCAGTACAATGTGAGTCATAATGTTCTAAAAATGATCATCGCATCCTTCACAGGCATTCTTACCTGCACTGTTTGTATTTTGTTCATTGAGGAACCAGCTACTAAATGCTTTGATAGGTAGCTCTACCATGAAGTAGGATAATGTAACCATCAAATAAGCAGGGAAATAATAAAGATGTGAGCACTATAGTCCAATAAGAGAGATTTTAGCAAGTGATAGCAGGTGGGTTGATTAAGTGTTCTGCTATAAAAATAGAATACTCACTGTACTCAAAAATATTCACAGCTAACTTGTTGCCTAAAAAATATACAGACTCCGTTTCCCCCGAAAATGCAGTTGCCCTTAAAATTGCCGCATGGAGCTGAACCAACATTGTCAGCTCCATAACCTTTATCCTATACGGAGAGAGGGAAGGCCAAAGAAGACTTGACCTGGGCTTTTAAAACAGAGCATAGGAGTGACACAGTCACATGGGTAGGTGGTGTGTCGGTCTGATATTAACACCAACAGGCAAATTCCTGGTGAAGAGTACAGAACTTCCTTCCCAGCCATGGTTGCCCCCCAGTGAGAGGCTCCCAGAGTTTCCGGAGTTTTCCACACAGGGCCAAACTTGTGTCAATCCCTGTTGCTGATTCACCACAGCTTCCTCCTGGCAAGTTGCCCTGCAGTTCCCTTGCCATGGTCCCCTGGCAATGGCCATTTCCTCTCTCCTGGCCCCTTATATATCAGCAGCAGAAGGAGATAGAGACTTACTTTTAAAAAATGTGAGATGGGAATGCAGAGAACAAGTTTTATAAAATTATATTGATACAAAGGTCCCGGTCACACGCATGGGATACCGCGCTGCTGAAGGGCGACAAAGTAGAGCTGGAGCAAAAAGAACCACGGGAGCGCGATCTGACGCACCCCCATGGCTCCATGCTCTGGCCTTCGGCAGGCGATCAGACATAGCGCGGCAAAACGGACGTTGTGCATTTGTGCACATATGTGGGATGGGGAACGGTGCTGGCTGCGATGGGCTACCAGCGCTTCCCCGATCAGACACCTGGAGTTGCCGCGCATCATCCGGAAGCTTGTGCTCTTTGGGTAGTACCTTTTTAATGCACATTTACGGGCCAAAGGGGCAGATTGGGGACGGGTGCGTGACACTTCCCAGATATTGCAGTGTGATCGCACCTGCTTGATGCGCCCCCGATCCGTTACTCTTGCGGGGCAAATCCTCCCGTGTGACTGGGGCCAACAATATTTAATTGCCAGTTCTTCTTTTTTAAAAAAGCTGTTGGCAAATGGAAGACATGGCTGATGGCTAGGGTTGCCAAGTCCCCTTGCTGCTTCGGCGGGGGGGTTTGGGGTTTTTTCCAGGGGTGGGCGGGGATGTCGTGAGACACCCCTGACGCAATGACATCACCCAAAAGTGACATCATTGTGTTGGGGACATCACGCAAGGAACACTCTGGTTTTTGGGCAAACTCTGGTAAAATTGGGCTTAAATGATAATTTGCTCCCAAACCAAAGCATCCCCTGCGTGACGTCCCTGATGCGATGATGTCATTTCTGGGTGACATCATCGCATCGTTGTGCGGTGCTGTTCCTGTTTAAGAGAGGGGTTTCCCCCACTGGCCAGCTGGTCTGTGGCTGGAAGAAGCCCTCAAAATCAGAGGATCCCCCACTGGGACCTGGGGGCTGGCAATCCCACTGATGGCTCATGGCTGCCATGGAAAATATGGGCAGCCATCCAGGCTTTACTGCAGCCTTTCCCAAAACTTTGCAGCGAGACAAGTTTAAAAACTATTGGAGAAAACCTGGGAAAACCAAGAGGGGAACATGAATGCACGGTGATGCTGTAGGGAAGCAGTGGGGGGGAACTCTTCCCAGCAGCATTGAACCTGGGGCAATGTGTGGGAATGGACTCTGTCCATAAGTGCTTTTTTCCCTTTAACCATAATCTGATAATTTCTAGTATCCTGGCTCGGTACATAGCACTTGGAGGGGACTGCCTGTGGGGAGTAGGGTTGCCAGGTCCCCGCTGGCCACCGGTGGGGGATGGGGGGTAGGGCTGCCAAATCCAGGTTGGGGAGCTCCTGGAGACTTGGGGAGGACAGGGACCGCAGAGGGGTACAATGCCACAGATTCCACCCTCCAAAGCATCCTTTTTCTCTAGGGGGGCTGATCTCTGTCATCTGTAGATGAGCTGTAATTCCTGGGGATCCCCACGTCCCACATGGAGGCTGGCATCCCTAGTGGGGAGGTAAACAGAGGGCCCAGGAAGGTTTGGTAGGCATAGAGAGGATTCATTGTCTCACGCACACACCCCTGTTATTGTTACAGTCACCAGACATGGACCCAGAGGTAAACATAACTTAAAGTTCTTACCGACACTGACTCTCTCAAGTGGCTTGAAGCAGAAAATGGAACCAGCCAATTTGTTACTAGTATTCTGTACTGGACCATACCATCTTATTTTCATCCCTGCACATACCCTTTTCCCCTGGTTCATTTCAGAGTATTCAAGAGTATTCATCACACCATCCACAATGAGACAGACTGCATTTGAAATATGATTTGATTTCATTAGTCAAAATTTAGTTTCATACAACCCTGGTTCCTCTGCCCTATACAATGAATGGAGAAACAGTTTCTGGCTCCTAGCTAATATATAGGTTCTACCTTTATCATTCTGAGCATGTAAATGCTTTCCTACTCAGAACTGTAGTCTGAGTCAACCTCCCCCCCTCAATCCTGAAACAAACTATGGCAAGGCATTAGGAGAGCAAAACATACTACCCATATTATACATAAACTCCTTCTTCCTCAATCTATCATAATCCCATGGGTCCTCCTATCTATATGCATGATGTACAGCTGTGCTCATGCAGAACTGAGGTATCAGCCCCTGGATCTGCATAAATACTCAAACTGACAGATTTATTATTTATTTACTATGATGGAGCAGGGTACAAAACTAATAAATAAAGATGATTAATTCAGTTTATCTGCACTTATCTGCCATGATACTTGCTGTGTATTATGATGGGATAATATTATGCCCTTCAATAGCATTATAAAATGTGATTGAATATCTGAATTTACTGCTGCTTCTTAATTGCGCATTTGTTTTCTGAGCCTTTTCTCTAAAGAAATGAGTCTGCATAATAATGCTGAAGTCTGCATACCATTTCTAAGACCAGAGCACTGAAACTTCCTGTCATTTACTACAGAGTAGAGGTTTCCATTTTCAGCTCATTCCTGGCACATAGACCATTCCCCATCGGTCAAAAATGGAGAAGCACTTAGGTATCTTAGTGTGCTGCAGCTTGTAGTTCTATCTCTAATGCTAGATAAGGTGTTGGGAGATGCCATCAGCAGAATGAGGGCTGGGACCACAACGTCTCTGGGAGAGCGGAAGAACTCCTGGAGTTGGTCCAGAATCTGCTGTTTTCTGATGGGAGCTATGCTGCGAATGGAAGGAGGTTTTTGCAATCTCTTCCCTTCTTTGAATGCCTTAGGATAGGGCCCCCCAACCTTCCTGAGCTTGTGGACACTTTGGAATTCTGACACCATTTGGTGTGTACAGCCACAAAATGGCTACCACAGGAGGCAGAGCCAGCCACAAAAGGGCTGTCTTAGCTTACCTTCAATCACACTGTGAAGATCCTTGTGCTGTGGTGGCAGCTGAGGCCAAAGCACTGTTTTTAAACATTTGCACAGCTAATCAAAACTCCAGTGGCCAATCAGAAGTTCTGTTGGACAAAAGCCCCACCTGGCCCCGCCCACTTTCTGCGAGCACTTGGAGGGCACCAAGGAAGGTGTCAGTGCCCAGTGGCACCACACTGGGGATCCCTGTCTTAGGACATGAAAGACACGGATCTAGAATCCACCTTAGACTTTAGAAGACCCTCCCCGCTTCTCACATTTTGTAGATCGAAAATCACCATCAAAAGGTGCAATGTCTCCTGTGTCTTGAGGGATGCCATGGATGCAGTTGCATTGACATGTTGGTGAAAATGCTCCTGCCTGCCTGGAGCAGACTGTTGAACTTGTGCAATAAGGCTTAGTTTTGCTAGGCCTCTTTATGTGCCCCTCCCCCATGAATTGCAGAAGGCTTCCTGGCTTCCATTTTGTGGTACGTTCCCCAGGGTGGAATGATAAGTGTTGTGTCTTAATGTTATGTTAAGCTTGAAACCTCAGCCGGATTGTAATCTGGAACAACACCATTGGCTGAAGCATGTTCAGTAACCAAACAAATGTAAGAGAACTGTGCTGGAGGGAACTGTGTTTATTGGTTGTTTTCTCTGTAATACGATTGGACAACTATGTGAGGGCGTGGCTACACCAGCCCGGAAGAGTTAAAAAGGAGCTATGCTCCACTGTTGTTTTTTGTGTGTGGATCGTGTCGTCTGTTGCTGTGTGATCTTTGGAAGTTCCCGTTCTCAATAAAGCTGATTCACTTTGTACTTACTTCGTTGTTGAGTTGCATACTTAGCAATAAGGTCATGATGCTTCTAACTTTTATAAATATAATATAAACAGTATAACTTTATTGAATTTTATGTACTAGGCTGGATCAGAAGAACTCTGAGTGGCAGAAAAAAACGACGTTACCTGTGTTTCATTAATGCTCACTCAAGAGATTTTGTAATGCTTTAATAAGTAGAGATATGAAGCAGAAAATTTTCCAAAATAGAAAATTTCATGGAAAAATTTCCAGTACTTAATTTCTCTGTAGGAAAAAAAAATAACAATCCATTGTTTCATAAATTTAGTGTTGCCAGCCCAAGGTTGTAAAATACCTAGAGATTTTGGGGTGGAGCCTGAGGAGGGCAGGGTTTGGGAAAGGGAGGGACTACAATGGGGTATAGTGCCATAGAGTTCACCTTCCAAAGCGGCCATTTTCACCAGGTGAACTGATCTCTCTCACCTGGAGATCAACTGTAAAACCAGGAGACCTCCAGCCACTACCTGAAGGCTGAACTTCATAGTAAAACAACTGTGATACGATAACGAAGTCGTGTTTAGGGGAAAATATATCTTCTTTAATTATCCAGTGAGTAACAAACCATTAAAGTTGTTTCCTTTGAAATAAATTGGTCTCAAGTCTTTCTGACGGTACAGCACCCAGTAGACCGTTTCACTCAAGGTTTCATCAGATGAGACCTTACAATAGAAAATGTACAAAAATACATACAATTTCCACCACTTTTAGTCTGAATGCACCCAAAACAGAGGTCAGAATACTTTTGTTTATAAAGGAAAAAACCCAAAATAACTCACCCTTTCATATTTTTTCTGGTCTTTCTTTCTTTCTGGCTTACATCATTTTATTATGTAAAAAGCAGCTATGAGCTGCCCTCTTAAGATCCTTTCTAAACTGCTTCAGTTGCATACTATCAATCATTAACAGAGGTTTCTAATCAAGACCAAAGGCAGGGATGTTAAATTGCAGTCCTATATATCATTTCCAAGATGTGTGTACAGGCTTATGTGTGTGCAAGAATTGTATGTGCATAGCTTTAAATATGTGTGAAAAACTGGGGCTGTTTTCTCTCACCCTATTGTATTACAGATGCAAATGCATTTTGTAACACTTCGTAACATTTTGTAATGTTTTGCACTTAATGTTTGCAATCAGATTGTTTTACATGAACTAACCTAAAATGTATGTGTATAGCTTTAAATAGTTGTGAGTATTGGTTAGAAACAGAATCACTTTTCATGTTACCTACCCTGCCTTTGGTCTAGATTCTGTTTTGGGTGCATTCAGACTAAAAGTGGTGAAAAATTTATGTATTTTTGTATATTTCCTAGTGTAAGCTCTCATCTGATTAAACCTTGAGTGAAACGGTCTATTGAGCGCTGTAGGTCAGAAAGACTTGAGACCAATTTATTTCAAAGGAAACAACTTTAATGGTTTGTTACTCACTGGATAATTAAAGAAGATATATTTTCCCCTAAACATGACTTCGTTATCATATCACGGTTGTTTTCCGACGAAATTCAGCCTGTCCCGTGATCTCTTGTCCTTGACTACCTGGAGGCTGGCAACCCTACATAAATTTAACAACAATGAATGGATGTCATAGCTAGTACAGTATTAGGCAAGCCTGGCAGTTTCAAAATTGCTATTGTTCATTGCTATTGGGGCATAAAATTAACACGAGGTACTTTTAAAATTTGTTTACTAAGTATTAATATCAACATGTTAATCCGATCACAATCAATTTAGGGTGTTAGATAATTTCTTCCAACGTTTTTAAGCTCTAACTTCTCTGGAAAACTCTCATTACTTGATAAGTAGATTGCATAGCAGTGTCTATTCTGCCAAAAAGGTTTTTCAGTCTCTTGCACAAGCAAGCTCACTTTTCTCATGCCGTGCTCTAGTACAAGGGGTAAAACATGAGTAGAAAATGTTAAAGGGACTGCTTGTACTTTTCACACATTCTTAAAATAAGGTTGGGTTTAATAATACAGTTTTACAGATATTTAAAATTTCCACAAAATTTTTGAGTTGAAAAGAGTAAAAAAAACCCTAGTCTTTTCCACAGTTGCCAAATATCTAGAACAAAATTTGAGTCCAGTGGCACCTATAAGACCAACAAAGTTTTATTCAAGGTATAAGCTTTCCTGTGCATGCACGATACAACCTCATATACAACTACTGGATGTAAACTATGTTTTGCTGCTTCAGACCAACATGGCTACCCACTTGAATCTGCCAAGTATCAAGAAACTGTACATTTATGTGTTTGAACACTGATATACAACCAACTGTGGAATAAAATTGTGGGTAGCTGTATTGATTCCCAGACAAATTAAAAAAAAACCCAATCCTACTGTGATAACTTTTTATCAGAACTAAGAAAAAGTATTTAGTTGCTGTTACGTTTGGATTAAAAAAAAATGAACTCCTTTTGTTAGCATAGAAATTATGCCGGTGGGGTTTTTTTTGCTCTGCGCCTTTTTCTTGCTTGCATAAAGCAATATTATTTTTCATAGGTAGATGTTCTACTCTCCTTTTGCAGATAGAAAAAAATGGTAGCAAGAAAGATATATTTTAAGATAGATGGCAAAAACCCTGAACTGTAACAGTGATGAACTTGCAATATTAGCTTCCCTTACTTTCGGGGGGGGGGGGGGGAAGAGCTGTTGTCTAATAACTTGCCAGATATCTTCTTAGTTAACAAAATAACTATATATTTTTCATCTATAAGGATGGCATTGAAGAAGCTTTGTGTTCAACAGCTCACAACAAGTATTTGTCAGGACTTGTGAAGGGAACAGTATGACTACAATAGTAACTTAATCCATTTAATCTCTTGTTTTGACAGCTATTTCAGGCATGTAAAGTAGAAGCATAATTTTGAATCTTTTGAGGGTTTATATTTAGGGTAATTGGCAAGAATGACAAAGAGCTGCCATTTCAGTCTTCTATGAAACAGCTAGCTGCTTGCTGTATAGGGAACAGTTGTGCTGCTGAGATATTTAAAGTGTTTGTTTTGCCAATGCATCCTGTACACATGATACTTCCATGGCATAATTCTCCACATGCCTTGAACTGGTCATATCCAAACTGGGATGCAGCGCTTGGTTTGTGGTATTATTCTTCTCTGAATTCAATCATGTATTGTTTTTGAAGTAATGTTTATGCATCACAGGGGATATGCTTGTCCTCAGGAATGGAATTTGTTTTATCTCAGACTTCAAGTTTAGACATCTTCATAAAGGATTAAAGAGAAATGTAGAGTTTATCTAGAGATACAGAATTTTTGGACATTTTGAAGACATGGGAACCTCTGCTCAACACAGTTTTCTGTGTTATTCTGAAAAAAAAATTAGAAATGTTCAGGAAATTTGAAATATATGGAATATTTACATTCCTATCAAACCTACAGTACAATCTTCAGCAGTTTACTTCAGGTGGAAGGGTTACCATATTTTGAAAAGCAAAAAAGAGGACACATCTCCTGACTGACTACTTCAAACAAGTTATCACTTTAGGGTTGCCAAGCCTCCAGTCTGGGCAGGGGTTACCCCACTTTTGTGGGGCCCTTTCTGCCCTTTCAGCTGGCCAGCAGGGGGAAACCCTGCCCGCAAATGCCCCTGAACGCAACATAATGATATCACCCAGAAGTGAAGTCATCATGTCACTGATGTCGGGGGGTGACACTCTGTTGTTTGGGCTAAACTCTATGGTAAAATTGGGCTCAAGCCATAGAGGTTTGCCCAAAAACTGAGGTGTCACCCCTGACGTTGGCGACATGATGACATCACTTCCGGGTGACATCATCATGGTGCATGCACTTTGCACACACTCAAGAAGATCCCTGAGCAGCTCCTGGAGCCCCCCGCCGGCAGCGAGTAAGGACCTGGCAACCCTATGTCACTATGACAAATCTCATTTTAAATACCCCCACTATTTAAGCTTTAATAATTGCTACTAACTAGGAATATTCCTAACCTTCCAACCCATAAAGATGGCATTTTCATCAGTTTTTTAAAAACAGCCCAAAAGAGGGCAGACACGCAAAAAAGAGGATGTATCCTCTAAAAAGAGGACATCTGAGAATCCTTTTCAGTGGCCTCAGAACGGAGTCACTCTGCTTAGGATTGCACTGCTAGACTGTCTTTACTGCTTTGGTAACATAAAATGCATTGTTTATAGCTCAGCATATAAAATTTTACTATTAAGCATGGAATTTAAAAAAAACAAATGGCTTAGTTTCCTACAAGTAAAACTGTAAATGTACCCAGTACTCGAGAGAGAGTGGTAAACTGCTGCACCCTGGGTTACCTCAGCATATGTGTCTTTAGTTTTTGCCAACTGATGAGCAGGAAATATAAATGTTGAATTTTTTTAAAATTGCAGTAAACGAAAGCGTTTTACCTGGACAGAAACAGTCTCATGCACATATTACATGACTACTAGCATAATTGAATCCCAAGGCTGCTTCCGCACAGGGGGTGGGAAAAGTTGCCCCTGCAATGGTTGCCAGAGGATACCTCCCACTGGCAACCCCCTGCTGCTACTCAGTAGGCCAGCAGGGGGGAAATGAAGGAGGGAAATTGCTGTTGCATTGACAGGATTATGTCATTTCCTGGGCAAATTGAGAAGTAATGTAGGAATCACTGGAAACTCTATGACTTCATGCTGTGTCCCTTCAGTCTCCCATTGGGTGCCAGAAGCAGTGAGTGTGATGGGAATGAGTGCCTAGCAACCAGCAGGAGACTCACCCAGTCTGGTGGAGCCTTGCCAATGGCATAGCGATGTCACTTCTGGGATGACTGGGAGTGATGTCGTCTTGGCACTAGGGATGCTCTAACATTTTGGCTGAATACTTGAGCATTCCTGGGAATGTGATGATATCACTTCCAGTTGCCCTGGAACATTTTGGCTGAGTACTTGAGCATTCCTGGGGATGTGATGATATCACTTCCAGTTGCTGAATGATGGCAAGAAGGGGCAACCCTAGTCCTTGCACCACTGACTTCTGACACCCTCCCCCCTCTGTTGCCCTGGCTCAGTAGTGCTGATGAGACTACAATCATGCTGTGCCCTCTGCAGCCCGCTTTCTCAGCGGTACTGCAGCTCAACTTCAAAGGGAAAAAAAGCCTATCAGAGGTCTGAAAGGAGGAAGTAAGTCCTGGGCAGCTACCTTGCAATTTCCCTTTTGAGTGGGATCAAACGGGAAAGTCCAAGAAGCTCCATAAGTGGTGCTCAGAATGATTACAATGTGGTGTAGATGCTCCCAAAACAGTGGGTGCATCCCACTGCCTACAAGGTGAAGATCCCTGTGTTACTGAAGAGTTTATTGAAAACAGAACTCTTTACTAGTGTATCATCATCTAATACATGTTTGCATTAACAGTTGTCAACAATAAACATATCCCTGAAAATACATTGTACAAGTCTATAGTATACACAGGAGTTATCCCTGCTTAATGCCGTAGATGGTCTTAAAATATTCATGCTACACATTTTGAGAGAGTAAAACTTGTCTTAAAAACAATTAACTCATTCAAGAAATGTCATAGAGTTTGTTCTGTGTTTCCCCTGAATTTCTCAGTTTTTCCATTGCAAAAACTGAAAAAATTCTCTCAACCCCCCTTTTTTTCCTTCATTTTTTGCCTGGCCTTCACATCTCTATGGCTATTGTTTGGGGAGCTTCACGGCATGAATATAGATTGGTGTACAGCAGCTTACTAGGCAGATCTTGGCCTTGTCTTACATGCACAGAATGTGGTAGAAAAGTAATAGTATGTAGCATTCTGAGGTTATAGAGTAGACTGTGCCAGTTTGGGCTATAAGAAGCCATTGCATTTTTAAGTACACCTCCTGTGTTAAAAAATAAAATTATATTCTCTGCAAACAGAAAAAGACGACGTCCTTAAAGAACTGGCTGTGCCCATGTCATCCTGGTATGCTGTTCTTGTTTTGCATGTAACCATCTCATCCATTCTACCCTCTCATTCTGTCAATGCAAACCTGGCCTGAGCCATTTTGTCTATACTACCTCGGGTGGTTAAAGCAAGTAAGAAGCTTTTGGGGGATGAGAAGAAAATCACCAGACTTGTACAGTTCACTATATTGTGATAGGCGGGGGGTTTTGTTGTAGAAAAAGCCCAGCAGGAACTCATTAGCATAATAGGCCACACCTAACAGCTGAAACTCATTAGCATATTAGGCCGCACCCCCATGTTAACCAGAAGTGTGGTCATCCAGCCACACGCACCTTTTGCTTCTTATTCTGTTTACCTTGTTTGTTGTCAAAACCCAGGGCTTTTTTGTAGCAGGAACTCCTTTGCATGTTAGGCCACACAACCCTAATGTAGCCAATCCTAATGAGTTTCTGCTGTTGGGCATGGCCTGTTATGCTAATGAGTTCCTGCTGGGCGTGACCAATTTGGGAGCCAGCCAGAGCTCCGTTCCTGTGTGTTCCTGCTCCAAAATAGCCCTGGTGATAGGAGGCACAGGAGGCAGCTCAAGGGGGTATATCACCCCTTAGGCTTTGGTAGGCATACCAAGTTTTACTAGCCAAGAAAGAGAATAAGAGATATAATAGTTCATGTTTTTAATTGTGCATTTTGTCTTACATGCACATCCATGAATCTTACATATATCTATGTATCTTACATGCACATCCATGTATCTTACATGTATCCATGTATCTTACATGCACATCCATGTATATTTTATCCTATAGAACTATATTTATTTTACTTAATTTCAATACCAGTTTTCTGCATTCTCTCAAGGTGGCTATCAATAAAAAATGGAGTGTAAAAGAAAAAAGATGGAACCAGAACCTTATCTTTCTCTGTAAGTAAAGAGTAGTGACTATTGATTCATTTATTTGGAGTAAGATTTTAAAAAAATCACTTTGCATAGCATAATTTTGATTTTCAAAGTCCAACGTCATGAAAAGGACCATCCCACTTATTTCCTTTCCACATATTTCATATTCGATCACATTATGTTGCTTTACACTGAATCAGACCATTGGTCCATCAAGGACATATCTACCCAGACTGGCAGCAGGATGGGGTCTTTCATATTACCTACTATGCGTTCGTTTTAACTGGATATGCAAGGGATTGAACTCAGGACCTTTTGCATGCAAGCAGTTGCTCTACCACTGAGCCAGGGTCCCTCCTTTAACCTAGAATGAGATTGACTTAGCTTTTCTTTCATTGTCTCCTTTTCACTTTAAATCTGCTTGTGCCCTCTTTTTTAATGCCGTTATTGGCATTCAATATGTTATTATGTATACACTATCTATATACATGGTCTGGTAGAGGTGTTTTATTCTGAGTCACACCATTGGCCTATCAAGTTCACTATTGTCTACTGTGGTGAACACTAGCTTTCTGGTTTCGTAAGCTGAGGTCTTACACATCATTTACTACCTCTCCTGGAGATGCTGGGCATTCCACAGGAGATCTTCAGCATTCTGTATGCAAAACATGCTCTAACATAGACCATTTATGAATCAATTGTAAATTAAAACCTTTTATTTCCGGGGGGTGCCTAATTAGTGTTTTGTACTTTGTGATTAGCAAAGGCCACTGATTTTGTTTTTGTAATAATTATTTAATAAATGTTTCATTGTAGTCATAAACAATTTTTAAAATGTGATTTTGATTTGCTACAACATAAAAGGCAGCACTTCAGCCAGAGCTAAAAATTAACCATTTGTTTATTTACGAGTGCCTTGAGAGAATCAACCATCTAGGAGATGATAGTACTTAATTATGCTGAAAACAACTATTTAAAAAAATGGAATGAATTTTATTGTTAACGGCACCCAGCCAGCAAAATAAAACCATAGAAATACAAATAAACTACAATGGCCTAATAGTAAAATTTCCAAAGTGCAACAAGGTACTAAAAAATAACATTATACAATCATTTTGGTCGCTAAAACCAGACTTAAGATTACAATAAAACACGATAAAAGGAAAAGAACTAAGATGACTTGGAAAGAGTAAAAGTTAAAATCAAACAGTCCTAACCGAAGTGACAACCAGGGCACTGATGAGCTTTTATAACCAAGGAGCAAAATTTTGCAATCTGATGGAGCGCTGTATGTTCAAGGTTAAAAAACAAGTTTTCCATCTTATCCTGATCAGACGTGCCTGCCAAAAAAGGCTCAATGAGTTTTGTGCGCGCCTCTTCAAATAACGGGCACCTTAAGAATACATGCTCCTGAGATTCGATCTCCCCCAACGCGCACATACATAACCTCTCTGTTCGGGGTAATTTTTTAAATTTGCCCTCAAGAACTGCAGAAGGTAAGGCAGAGCATCTAGCCAAAGTGTAAGCCCTTCTGAGTTTACGGGACTCCAGAACAGCTAAATATGGGGCCTGTGCAACAATGTATTTATTACTAGTTGGCGCTATAAAAGTTGGAGACACCTGTAGATCTAGTTGGCGTTCGGTGTCCTTGATCCTCTGCTTAATTTCTAACTTAGCTCGGTCACCACCCATTTTCAAAAGCGCTTGAGGAAAATCCCCCAAGAGTGAAATTTTTCGCTTAACAGCGACCAGCCATTCAGATTCAAAGGAATCAGTCAGAATCAGAGGCACTAGTCCACACGGATTTAAATTTATCTTCAACCAATAGAAGATGGAGTGTAAGGCAATCATGGCTTCGACCTTCAGCATGCCCGTCTTACTATTGGTCAGTTTCACACCTGAAGCCGCGGGGCTGCATTTGACCTGCGGCTTCGCCCGATTTCCTCCGCAGTTTCGTGATCCTAAAAAAACAGAATCACGAAACTGTGGGGAAAATTGGGTGAATCCGCGAGTCAAAATGCAGCCCCGCAGCTTCGGGTGAGAAATTGACCAATAGTATCGGGACAAATGGCGGCGCAACATTGAGGCAGCTTTAGTGCGAAATCAGCCTAAGGCTTTGATTTGCTATAATGTGAAAAGCAGTGCTGAAACCAGAGCTAAAAATTAACTGTTCATTTTTTTCATGAGTGCCTTGAGTGAATCAACCTTCTGGAACATAACAGTAATTGATTATGCTGAAAACAACCATTTTTTTAAAAAAATGAGCAATCACTTTGGTTTGCTACAATGTGAAAAGCAGTACTGAAGCTAGAGCTAAAAATGTATTCATGAGTCATTTATTTATTTATTCATGAGTGCCTTGAGAGAACCAGCTGTCTAGGATATGATAGTAATTGATTATGCTGAAAACAAAGGTCAAAGTGGAACTCTTGCTAATGGTCACTTGCTGCTGAATGAACATCTTGAGACTGGGATATATTTTTATGGCGAAATATAGATCTGCAAACTGGGGACTTGAAAGAGTTGGGGGGAGTAAATGCTATCTTCCCCCCCAATTTCCCCTTCCTTCTCTTCTTTCACCTGCTCCCCAATCACTTTCTCTCCCAATCTGCTGTGACCCTCATTTCTGTTTGTTCTCTCCTCCCTACTCCCTGTCATCTCTTTTTCCCTCCCCAGCCCTCCTGCTGGATGGACGCCCAGTCAGTTGGGCATTGGTGGGGAGGGAGGGTTGAAGCAGAAAGTGTGTGCTTCATGCTTTCTTCTTCAAGCTTCTTGCCACTGCCACCTGCCTTCCAACGGCAGCAGGTGGGTGGCAATGGCAGTGGCAGGAGGTCTGAAACAGAAAACTTTCTCTTCAGCTCTTCCATCTGACACCCAGATGATTGGAGGGGAATGACTGTGTTGACCTTGCTCCTTCCTTTTCTTCCTCTTCCCCCACCTCTACTTCTGCCCAACCCTTTTGCTGTTTCCCTCTTTTGTCCTTGACCTACTGCTTTCTCCTCTTGGAATTTTTAAAAGTCTCTCTTGTAATGCCTAGGGATGCGCATGAAACAAATCACGGAGCAAAATTCATCATAAATTTTGCCCTGTTTGTGGTTCACAAACTGAAGTTCATAATGGATCTACCGACATGGACTTCCACAAACTTTTGTGTGATTCTGCACTAGACCTTAAATCCTGGTTCAACCCTGTCCCTGAACTTACATTCTACACTATACTCAAGATCACCCCTGTAATTATCTCTGGATATTTTTTGTTTCCATATTACATTGAGGTCACCCCGGTTTCGTTCCACAGTTGTCCCAGTGTAACAGGCCAGATTCACCCACTGGCCAGAGTAACCCCGGGGTTACTCTGGCCTAGCCCGGAGTAACCCCAAGGTTAATCTGGCCGGCCCAGATTAACCCCCCAGGCCAGATTAATCCCCCAGGCCTGCTTTCTGGGGCTGCTGTCCTGTCTCCCTTTTAAATTACTTCTTATCCCCAGCACCAGCAGGCCTCAGGGGCCAGATCAGGCCTGCCCAGCTCTTGGAGGAAGAGACTCTGTCCAGCCTAAGGCATGCCTGGAAAGACCAGACAGCTGGGAGAGTTATCCGGGGTTATTCTAGGCTAGGCCAAAGTAACCCCGGGGTTACTCTGGCCAGGGGGTGAATCTGGCCTGTTACACCTGGCCAGAGTAACCCCAGGGTTATTCTAGGCTAGGCCAGAGTAACCCCGGGGTTACTCTGGCCGGGGGGTTAATCCGGCCTGTTACACCGGGATAAACAGATGCTGTTATAACCAGGGATAAATGCACGGTATTGTGTCACAAGTTGAACTCTGATAAAACCAGGGATGAGGCCCAGGTGCAGAAAGGACCTTAAAGGAGTTCATGGTGGTTTGTGAATAGAGCAGAAGGCCCCTCGGAGTCCCTTTAATCCTCTGCTTTCTGTTCCCTGCAAAAAATGCAAAAACAGCTGAGCGGCAGGGAGCAGCCTGCTCCCCATCGCTCAGCTGTTTGGGGCTTTCTTGTGCAGTTCCTTTAAACTTTAAAGGGCTTTCTGCAAATCCCATTTAAAGTTACTAAAGTACCTTTCAACGGGGTTTGCAGCGCCATGAACCAGTTTGATTCATGAACGAACCTCCTGGTTCGATTTTATCTGGTTTGTGCCCATCTCTAGTAATGCCAACTGTGGTCTTTTAAGATTATAATCAGCATTTTTTCATTGGAATACCGAAACATCACTTCGTTAGGTTTGGGTTTTTTAAAAAATAACTTTTCCATTTTTTTCTGTAAACCCAGGGATTTGCTTGGGTTTGAACAAAAATCCCCTTTCTCTGTGCGTGGTTCCATTACATAGATCTTTGATGGACAGATCAGAACTAGGTATATATAGGTATTGTGCTGTGCTGTTTCAGTTCCATTGGTGGCTGAATGTTGGAAAAACAATACAGAAAGCTAGCTTTGTGTTTTGTGGAACCATCCTGTATAACTTCTCTCTCTCTCTCTCTGTATATATTAATATTGCAACTATATATTAACTCAGAAGGTTAATTTTACCTTCAGTGAATATTTCTACGTTTCCCATAGTTTGGAAAACCTAGACTGTAGACCCCAGAGCACTGGATGGGAAAACTGCCAAATCATCTATGAGAGATAATACGATCAACGTTGACTTCTTGGAATATTTTGAATCTTGGCTCTGTTGCATGCCACTGACTCTTCTAAAATGTAATCAAACTCTGATTGTGACCTGAGGTCACTATTATACTAAGCTCCTTTCTCATGCTCCCTCCTGCAAAGGTATTTAACCATTACCAACTGCTTTTCAGCTAGTTCTGCCTCCATCCTCAAAATAGTACACACTATGATAAAGAATGGTTAAAAATAATTGTGATCTAAATAAAACCAGAGAAGTAAATATTATGGGGTGGGGCACAATACAGTCATTATTTGTGAGCCTGTGAGGCTTAGTCATCATCTCTCCAGGAATCTGTTCTTGTGGATGAAACCACGTCACTATAGATTCAAAAGGCAGCACAAAAGCTGTGCCCTATAATTCTTCCATGCTGAAAGGATTATATGGATTAGTGCTTTATATTTTCAATAAAGTACATGAACTTCTGAAGGCAAGAATGCTTATTCCTTCCTCCCTCTTCCTGTTGTATGGTCTTCACCCATATTTCAACACATGATTCTGCTTACTTCTTTCCAGTTCTCCCGCCCCAATTTCAGCCTATTATGTCACCTTTTTTGATTGATTGTTCTGGATTTCTCCTGCTGGTTTGGGACTGAGACAGGTTCTTCAGCCTTTAGGCCTGATGTTTGCCTTGATCAGGTGCTATAACTGGATCCTCTACCCGAAATGACAATCTTGTCCTAAGACACTGCTCTTTTTTCTTTGTATTGTATGTGCCACTGCTCTTGCATCATCACCAAAGCTACATAGTTAATTTTTCACCTATTGTGTATAATGCAATGAATGCTGTATAAAATAGTGACATTATTGCTGAAGTACTAACTTGCTTGTTTCTTTCTTTATTATATGTGCATTTATGATTGGCCTACTACTGCCATATGGACATGTTCAATGGTCTGGTGATGGTCATCATATGGATAATTTTGGTAAGTTATAGAAACGTTTAATGATTTGAAAATGGCGTTTTTATTTAAAAATGAAACTGATATTTACAGCTGTTTAGATGATGTAAATAAAAAGGATGTGTGGCTTTTGGTGTTCTGTGGTTTTCAGTCGGTATGCAATTTTCTAATTGTATCTGACTATGACTTGGATTTTTTCTTCACTTTTTTTTTTTGTATTAATACTGCCCAAACTGAAGCCAGTGGATCCAACCCAGATATATAGGTTTGCAGGCCTGTGCATCTGTTTCACTTTCAGGACTGTAGACACAAATTAGATGTGCATGCACAAATTAGATGTACATGCAGATACGCATGCATGTGTATCTGTGAAAGCATGCAGACTTACTGTACTATAGTGCTTCGAATATGCCTTTGACTGTGTGACCTTGTCAGCTAATTACATGTTCTCCACTTTTTATGAGACTATGGTAAATTTAAAGATGGATTTCTGCAGTATGATGTTCTAGTGAAACATTTCTACTTTTGTTTAATGGGAAGCTTGGTTAACTTTAACCAAATGTTGGCTTATGGTATCCCATAAGCATGATTAAGATCTAGGGAGGGAACACACTATTCCCAAGCTAGCTTCCAAACCTTGACTTTGGTTAAGTAGGAACCAATGTTCCATCTGAACTAGTCCTTGGAGAACTTAAAAATGATTGGTGGGGTTGAAATAATTTTGATATAGAACTCATTTATTAGAAACTTGAACATGGCAATGATAACAAAACTATTGCAGTTAAATGATTTACAAAGTTGATTTATAATAATTGTTCATAAAATATTGAACTTCAGAGTCATTTTGAAATGAGAAATATTTGAATACTATGTTATGTGAGCACCACAACTTGTGGAAGATTATCTGTTTCCTCCGTTGAACTGAAATCTGAGATCCTAACACAATTCTGGGTTTAAAAAGAAATATTTCAGACCAGTTTAATGTCCAGACAACATGATTGTAGATTTTGTGGTGTTGGGGATTTTAAAAAATGTACAAATAGAGGTATTATCTTCTGCTTTTTCTACACCTGTAACTACACCTTGTGTGCAATCCAGAGAAGGTAAAATCCCAATCATTTGGGCCTAGAGTGCTATCTATGGACACATGATGTTGTTGAACCTAAAACACATTTTATAATCTCTTTTCGGGCTCTTCATTTTGTATAATTTAAGTACATTCCATGTTTTCCAGGAACAGAGGAAATTTTACAAAAAGACATTTATTTCATTCACTAATGACGGAAAAATAGCTGGCAAACGGGAATAGCTGTATGTGTATTAATGCATTAGTTAGCTGCGAATTGTTCTAAACATACATAAATATTGCTACAGGGTGATCTTCTTTATTATATTAGATTCAGTTAATTGGGTGATTGATGTATGTGCCACAGACAAATGATTTTCTGCTTGTTGGCCAGAAGCCAATGAGAAGAGATTTCAAATGAGTACATACGGACTTACCCTGAGGAATTGTAAGACTACTTAATCCTTTCAGACCCCAGTCCTCATGTTGGAGAGCTGTTTGTCTTATGGCAATTATATGAGTTCATGGATCTGGAGTTTAATGATGCTCATCATTTTTCGTATGACCTTTCATGCTCTCTGTGCATATGTTGCCCGTGCTTGCTTTAGGGTGCAATCCAAACCTATTAAAATCAATGGGAGTTTTGCTGTTGACTGCAATGGGATGTCATTTGCTCCTTTAATTGTCTTCCATGACCCCTTCTGTGGGAATTGCTGTTATTCTGATGTGTGGCTTGAAATGCAGTTTTAAGTGGCCTTCCTGCTTGACTGGTGCTAGGTAATTTCATAACTGAATAGCAGTGAGCTCAGTAAGTGAACTGCTTTATATTCTTCTTTGAAGCAAAGAGGTCTTGATCAGCTTGAGAGAATAATGGCTCCTGAGCTCAGGAATGTACATGTTGCATATTACTCTATTGGATACGCTTGAGTAACATTTATGAAGTCCAAGAGAGATTTCATTGTTAAAACTCAAGCTGACTGTGTTTTTCTAATGTTCGGAGCTATTCTGCAATGTCTCTGGTTCCTAAATTTATTGCCTCTGCTTTGTTTAATGATGTATGGACATAATGTTGCACTGCACATTGTGTTCGTGTCAAACCCAATAATTGCCCCAGTCAGTTATTTTGCCACCTTATATTTGGGTTGAATCCAATGCATATTGTGGTCTTCTTTTATTTAATAAAGCAAATGCAAAATTAATCTTAGAAGAGAATGAGGTCATCTTGGGGAGGGGGAATGAGGAATGATAGTTCTCTCCCTGTAATAATAGAAATGCATGTCACGTGTACAGCAGTAGAACAAAAATATTGAGATTAGAGGAGTCCCAGGCTTAGATGACAAGCTAGGCAGCGGGAATATGTTCTGTGTCTGATAACAGTGAAGTTCATTAGCAGAGCTGAGAGAGGTTAACTTTAATAAGCATGTGCATTCAACGGAAATGCGATAAGACCAGTTATGCAACAGAAATGTGACTGGCTGCAATATCATTTTAAACCACCTGGAAGTCTTGATTTATTTGACTGCTCTGTCTGCTCCACGTCCTGCATGATACAGGCGTACCTGTAGTCTGAAAGTCATTTGTAGAGGTTTTGCATGCTGATTGAAATGCAGGTTGCCTATGCTGCCAGCTCTGCCACGGATATTGTTCTGTAGCAGCTTTGCTTCACCTGTTTTGAAAGCCATACAGCATTATAGTGAACCTAGGTTAAGAAAGTGGCAACTTACTTAGCCCTCTTTGCTTCTTAGCCCACCAAGCCACAAGAGTCAATGTACCATGTGAGTCGGTTCCTAGAGTGAGATTATCCCTACTGGCATTACGTAATTAATTCAATACCAAATAACTGGACTATATGGCAATCCTCTCTTCTCCTGTCCTGCACACTGAACAGAGCTTGAAAGGTCATTCATTGTGCATGGACAGCTTACTGCAGAGAATCTGAGCAGTCAAACCTTTAAGCTTGATTTTGTATTTGTGTGCCTGCTGTATGCACCATTCTTTTTTCTCCGGTGTATTTCTGCATATTTATTCTGCAGCTGCAACCAAAACCCACAGTTTTTCTTAATTGGGGTGGGAATGTCACTTATGATGTGTGGGGGGTGGCATTCAAAGATTTTTTAAAAAGACTGCAGTTGTCCTATTCCAGCTGCACAGTAGCGTCCAGCAAGCACCTTTCACTTAAATCCTCGTTGTTCAGGTTTTGTGCATGCCTTTTAGTGCTAGTTTGTTGAATGAAAGATAACCCAAAGGAAGGAAGGCAAAAGGTGAAAATCCACTCTTGAAACTGACCAGACTTTTCTGAAACTCACAAGTATCTGCGAAGCCCCATTTTCCATATCGCCAAGCACTAAAGGATTCTCTGCTGTGTTATCAGCCACTGTGAAAAATGGGAGTCACACGATCTTATAATATGGGGAAACATGTTGAGTATACAGAATGCACAATAGAACCCATTGAGACTGGCACTGCATGCTTTGATTGTTGGCAACATGTGTTCATGTGTACATGTGCACACCCGTGCAAAGTCAGCTGAAACTCCACCACCCTTTGTACAGGGCTGCATAGTTCTTGTCTTTGCCATTGCTCTTTCCAGTCACTTTCCTTTCTTGTTCATGCTGATGTCGAACTCTGTCTCAGCTCCCTTGAATCTCACATAGCTCCCAAATGTGTCTGTCTTGCATGTGGTGGGGTGGACCCCCCCTTCCCTTTTGTTTTTGCAGGATCCCTGAGCAGCGGGGGGCTGCTGCCTGTGCCACTTTCCCCCAGTGTCTTTGCTACTCTGCAGAGCAGGGTTTGTCCTACAGCTCCCCAAAGTGGCTCCTCAGCTTAAGGGCGCTTTGCTGCCTGCCAGCCCATGCCCTGAAGAGCCCTGCAGCAAGTCTGAGGAGGTAACGACCCACAGAGGGAGGGAGAATGAGTGAGGATGCCCACATGGGGGGAAGAGAGCATAGAAGTGGTGTCACTGTCAGGAAGGCTCTAGGAGGAACTATGGGAGGAAGGACATGACCTGCCTGGATGGGACTGACAGCTGGTGCTGGGGAGCAGAGCGGGTTATAGGGAGACTGCCTTCTGAGGCGCTCCCCGGCAGGTTGGCAACTGGAGCTTTGCACTGCTGTGTCTGGGAAGGGAAGGGAAGCAGCGGCTGGTGGAATAGCTGTGCACACCTCTGTCAGAGCGCCCAGGGATTGCTCTTAGCTGGAAGCAACTTGAAGTATATTACACTGGAGAGCTAAAACCTTAGAATTTTCTTTCAGTACAACTGAAAATTTATGGTACAGACAACATAATCCCATACTTTTGTACAGGAAATCCCTTAACCCCCTCCTCCAGTTCAGTGAGAGTTACTCCCAAATAAAGAAGTCTTATGTACAAATTAATTTGGGATTGGAATGTCAAAAGTCTGAACTGCAAACTGCACAGATACTGGTCTGTATGTGTTATCTACCAGTATCAAGAGATTCTTAAGTTTGGTGGTTTGCAGAAGGTCCATGTGGCTCAGCCGCCATTTTAATTTTAGGCTTTCAGAGACTGCCAAAATGGTATCCCCCCCCCCAACATTGTTCACTAAAGCATTAAAGGGAAAAAATATTTTCAAAGCTTTAGGCTTCCCAGCGCAGAGTCTTTACATCTCATGTCAATTTCATTCCGCGCTGAGGATGCCCCCCCCCCTTATTTTGTTTGCATGCAGCACTGGAATCCCCCCCTTTTTTTGCACTGGGGATGCTACCGTTTGTCTCCTCTCCAATCCCACTTTCAAGTCACTACCAGCAGGGAGCACTCACTCCTTTTAAACTCCCCGCCCCAGTCATTTAATTTTTTTTTTTACAAGCGGCATGAGACTAGCATAAATCATATATTGCTAGACTCATGCTGCTTGTCAAAAAAAATTAAAATCGGGGGTGAAAACGAAGCTTGTACACTGGTGAAAGGGGGAGAATGGCAGAAGGTGCAGAGTGGGTGGAGTGACATTAATGTGAGGCGGGGGAGTGATCATTGAGGGGCAGGAAAGGGGCAGGGAGGGAAAATCTGAGGGAATCTGTATGCTTTGGAATTATCTTTGGCTTGACAGCGAAGCAAACGTAAAAGCCGCCACAAGATCACTCTCAGAAAACCCAGGGAAACAACAACCAGAAAGTGAACTGAGCACAGAAGGGAGGATAATCAATGCAGAACGAAAAAGAAAACCCAACAGACACGCATGGCGAAAGCAAGGGAAGTTGCAGAACGAAAAAAACCCAACAGACATGCACAGTGAAAGCGAGGGGAAACACCCGTGCATAATAGGCCTATGATGCAGTGGACCCAAAGCTCTGCTCTGTCTGCACACGCACATCTAACCACTGGATGACAGTGATGGTTGTTCCCATTCTTAAAAATGTCTGTTCTGAGAAATCTTATGCATGCAGAAAAATGCAATTACAGAGTGACTTTCAGCTGGCAGTATAGTTTTGCTCTAGTTTCCCCTAATGGAATGTCCTGAGAGAACAAATGTAGCAACCCCAAATGGGATTTCAAAGTTCCACCTACCTCTCCATTTTACGTCTCTTCTTTGCTCTCCCTATTTTCCATTCTTCCATTTGTTCCCACCCACGCATCAGCTTGATGCTTGTCCCCTTGTGACTTCTTCCTGACCATATGCAATCAATAAATGTGGTTAAGAAAAAAGCAGTGGGGTGGCTGGGGAGGCAGAAGCCTCAGAACTTTTCACAGGACAGAAGTAGGAGACAGAGGCTGCAACTTTCCTGGGCATATAAGGTCCATTGGACTCAGTGGGACTGACTTCTGAGTAGGCCTGTTTAGGGTTGCTTCCAGAGCCCAAAGTGTCCCGTTGCTCTTTTTAAGGCTTGCTCTCAGTTGTCAGCCCCAGAATTAGGTCGAATCTGCATTTGTCTTTCCCACCGATGTCCCAGCCTTCTGACTCCGTCTTCAAAAAAGCTGTCTACATTTGGTTTTGTTTTCACACCTGAACAGTGCTAGCATACTTTTGCACGTCTGCATATGTTTATCACCCTCTCGTGGCGGCTCCACTGTCATTGTGCCTCTGCACTGCTTTAAAAGAATCTCCTCCAAACAACGTTCAAACAAGCATAGAGAAAGACGGCGTCACAGCAACACGAAACTGATTTAAAAATGCAAATGCAGATTCCACCTTAGATTTAAGGCGTGTTTAAAGAAAACCAACAGGTCCCTTAGCTATTACAGCATGTAGCAAGCAAATTGCACCACAGGATTTTTATCCTTTTATTTTATCATTTCTTTTATATATATATGGAGATAGTTTGTTTCCCTTTGCTCTCCCTCCTCTTTTGTTTAAACTGGAGCTATTCATTTTGAGTTGTTGGAGAGATAATAGTGCTGATGAATGAGTATTTAGTCTGTCACGTAACAGCTTAGCTTTAAAGAGAATGAAGCAAAGAAAATTACAGTGGCAAAGGTTTCTAAATTATACTTGCACAGGAAGATGTTCATGATAAGGAAGTACTTAAATGGTGCTATTTGGAAAGAAACTGCACACTGCGGCCTGCACTTTATGTGTCAGCAGAATGAGGAAACAATTTATTCGTAAGGTCAGTATTCCATTGTAGGTGCTAACAAAATAAGAAGTTTTCAGGGCTAATTCCATGACTGCAAAGTACAAAAATGTCCTTTGTCCCCGGAGCAGTGGTCTGTTTGTGGAGGGGGGACTGCCCTCAGCCCTTCATGTCCTGTTCTAAGACACTACTGTCGTGAGAGGCATATAGTGCATGTTACATGCTCGTATGTGTAGCAGTGACATAGCACCCTTCTGTTTAAAAAGGTAGGAAAGAATACAAAGAGAAGGAACTGTGCTTTGAGCCCAATGGAAAGGAGGCTGCTTGGGCAGGACTACATGGTGCAGAGAAAGGGCAGTTTTATGTTTGTTTGTTTGTTTGTTTTTGCCGTCAAGTCAGAGCTGACTTACGCTGACCCCCTAGGGCTGAGGTGTCTAACTTATTCGTTATGAGGGCCGGATCTGACATAAATGTGGCTTTGTTGGGCTGGGCTATGTGTGCCATAAAATGTAGCACAAGCACTGGAGATATAATTTTTATAAATATGATTTCAGGTGCCGAATGGCAGTAGCAGGTGTGATTATATTAGGTGTGATATGCAGAGGGGTGGAGATCAACATTGGTGTGATATACAGAGGCATGGAGACACCAGCATTGGTAATGAGACAGGAAACCTAGGTCTCAATTTGGTACAGGGGGATTCAGTCCAGAGGATGCAAAGAATAAATGGAAATAAGTCTGAAGAAGTGAGCAGTAACTCACAAAAGCACATACCCTGCCACAATTTTGTTAATCTTTAAAGGTGCTACTGGACTCCTACTCTTTCTGCCGCTATTAGAAACCACAACATTCAAAAACCAGTGGGGGGGACATTTTAACCTTCCAGTTGCTGACCTAAGAGTAGCAGTTCTCTTACAAGGGAATTGCAAAGGATGATTAGAAAAAGAGACTGCTGAATTGCAACTGATCATGAAGCTCAAGACAACGCAAACTCCTGGACTGAATTGAGACCTAGGTTTCTTCTCTTATTACTAATGCCTGCACTTGTCTTTTGGCATCTGAAATCACTTCAATCTCCAAGATATAAGGACAGATGGACTCACATTCCAGTTGTATCTGAAGAAGAGGGCAGTGACTAATGAAAGCTCATTCTCTGCCACAAATTTATTTAGTCATTAAGGTGCTACTGTACTCTTGCTCCCTTTCACTAATAAGGAATGCAAGCTGTGCTGTTAGGTCCCCCCCCCCTCCATTAGAAATGGAAGGGAGATCTCTCCAAGTCCCATGGGATGGACTCTCTCTCTCATACCTGGAATAAAAACGTTTCGGGGTCTTAAACAAAGGACTCTCTCTCCCCATACCTGGAATATAAACATTTTGGGGTCTTAAACAAAGGACTCTCTCTCTTTTTCTGGGGTGTTCCATCCCTCCCTCTGAAGAAAAAGTGTGCTTCTATCTGGAATAAAACATTGCTGGTCTTCTTAGAAGTCCCAGAAGACACCATTTTCTCACCTCTCTCTGGCTTTTTCCCTTCCCCTCCCTCCCTTCCCATAGGGGGACAAGGGTGGGGAAGAGCCCTCAGCCAATCAAGGGAAAGCTTTCTTTTTCTCCTATGAAGCAGGAACTAGGAGAGAATGGCCAGAAGGAGCTGCAATGATAGATACAGGAAGCAGGAAGCAGCACAGAGTCAGCTGCTCTTGGGCCAAATTGCAGCCCTGCACGGGCCTGATCTGGCCTGCAGGCTGCATGTTTGACACCCCTGCCCTCGGGGTTTCAGGGCAGGAGGCATTCAGAGGTGGTTTGCCATTGCCTGCCCTCTGTGTAACGAGCCTGGATTTCTTTGGTGGTCTTACATCGAAGTACTAACTCGGGCTGACCCTAGTTAGTTTCTGAGATCTGATGACATTGGATTAGCTGGGTTATCCAGGTGAGGGCAAGCAGCTGAAAGGCAAAGGCAAATGTTAAGGCATCCCACCTCACACACAGCTCTTCTCTACTTTAAATTCCCCCTTCAAACTGACTTGTTTTTCCCCCTAAAACAAAACCCCAAGGATATTTCAGCACTATTGCATGCATTAGTGTGTAACACATAATTAGCCCCTGAGACTATGTACTGTGGTTACCCTCACATGGCACCACCAATGTGTTTCTGGATGTCTGATTGCATGTGTGCTTTAGGGATAAAATCTAACAGATCTTGAATGGGACTAGGAAAAGAATGGTGCTTCCAGTCTCTGTTTACCAGTTGCCCAATTAGGTAAATTAGGTCATCCCAGGCAGGTGTGTTACAGCCATGGACACAAAATTTCGTAAGACTGTAGGCTTAACAACCTCTCCTGGTAGTCATCTCCAATGTGCATCACCTTGCACTTGGCCACATTGAACCCCATTTGCCATGTTGACGCCCACTTGCCCATCCTTGACAGATCCCTTTGGAGTGCCTCACAATCCTCACTGGTTTTCACCACCCTGAACAACTTCGTATCATCCGCAAATTTAGCCACTTCACTGCTTACTCCCAACTCCAAATCATTAATGAACAAGTTAAAAAGCAGTGGACCAAGTACTGATCCCTGCGGTACCCCACTGCTTACCACCCTCCACTGAGAAAATTGCCCACCTACACTCACTCTCTGTTTTCTATGAACTAGCCAGTTTTTGATCCATAAAAGAACTTGTCCTTCTATCCCATGATTTTTGAGCTTACTTAGGAGCCTTTGATGAGGAACTTTATCAAAAGCTTTCTGGAAGTCAAGGTAAATAATATCTATTGGAGCCCCCTTGTCCACATGTTTGTTCACCCCCTCAAAGAACACTAACAGGTTAGTGAGACAAGATCTTCCCTTACAGAAACCGTGCTGAGTCTGCCTCAATAGGTTAATCAAGGATCGCCTCTCCCCTGGTAGGTTCCGTGACCATCTGCTCCATAGCACAGTCATTATGATCACTGTTCCCAACCTCATGTTTGGTTGACATGTTGAGGTGGCTCAGGGCCTACTAAAATGAGATTCTGGTAGGCTTTGCAGTTTTCTGCCCAGGATGGGAAACTACTAACCCCCAGCCCCAATTCCCTGCCCCCAAGGAACAGAGAAGTGTAGAGACTAGGAGAGTAGGGGTGCCAGGCAACAGGAGATCAGTAGGGAGGCAACTTGGGGGGAGGATGAGCCAATAGCATGAAGTCACTTCTGGGAAGTGATGTCATGCCTTTCTAGGAACTGGCCAAAATTTCCAAAATTTCCTAGAGTTTTCACTGATTTCTAGAGAGGACTGACATCACTTCTGGGGAAAACCTGGAAGTTACATCACACCATTTGACACTTGCTTGGGGGGTTCAACAGTGGGAGGGTTTCTAATGTCCTGGCCCCACTGGTAGACCTCCTGATGGCACTGGTATTTCTGGCCACTGTGTGATACAGAGTGTTGGACTGGATGGGCCTTTGGCCTGATCCAACATTGGCGCCTCTTATGTTCTTATGAGGCTTGTCTCTGTATTTGTTCAGCCTCTTGTCAGCAACTTGTTGGAACAACTCATTGGCTTACTTTCTAATTTGAACAAATTATATTGAAAGTAAAACTTAACTTATATTGAGCTTAGAAATAGCAGCACTAGACTTGAACAGCTATTTCCTTGAATAAATACATACTTTATAGGCTGTTTCAGTACAAATAGCGTGTAGTGCCCTAACCTGCATTTATTGTTAACTTAATTTCTTGTCCTGCATAACAATAATAGGCTGCTAATAAACCTTCATATAAAAGCAGTCGGGTTTTGTTTTTAATCATTGCCAGTGCAGCCTCTTTAATCCATAAATTACTATTATGCCCTTTCTCCATGTTCCAAAAAATGGGGTAATTGAAAACCTCTCCTGCATATATTTTAATGCATAATGAAATTTGATGCCTTCTCCTGTTCCTATAGATTCTTGATTCCAGAATTGTATATTTAGGTTCTATGGTGATTACAGGTTGGTATAGTGCTTGGTTGCGCAAAATAATTTAACATGAATTTAACATTCTCCCTCTGAGGTGGAGGCCATCTTGTGGGTGATTCCCAACCATCTCTTAGGGAGGCAGGAACTTCAAACTGTTTCCTGTTTCCTGTGGTGGGAGTCACCCTCAGCTCAGTTTTCTTCCTGCCTCAATAGGGAGAGCAGCAAAAATTAGGCTTCGCCTACACTTTCACTTTTGCTTCTTCTATTTTCTTCAAAATCCTACCTCATCTTCTTTTTCCTGTTTCTAACTTCTATTCTCTTCGTTTCTCTACCTTAAAAAAAATGCCTTTTCTCTCTCCCTCTTACTTTTCGCAATCCTTCTGAGAGACTCCTCTCCCAAAAGCGGCAATGGCGTGCAGGGGAGACACCGATGGCTTTCTCTCTTCAAGAGAAATGGAGAGAGAGGAGAGGCGATGAGAGCGCGTAGATAGAAAAAGGGCCGCAGACGGGACCACATGAAGAACGGAATCCCACAGCGCGGCAAAGCACGCCAAAAGCTCCCACACGCTCCAGGAGTCAGCAAATATGGCGGCTCTTAAAATTCAGAATTTACAAAGAGCAGGGAATAAACGCCCTGAGGCTGATGAGCGGCAGAGCCCGATACCGGGCAGGGAGCGACCCAAGACTGTATGTCTTAGCGGGTCCGACCCAGCAGCGAGCAAACAGGCTAAAGCTGCCCGGGGGAATGACGGAGGAGAAGAAGAGGAAAACTCTCATCGTGGTAATGTTGGCGACCCCGGGTCCACTCCTCTGTCCCCTAGAGTCATGTCCTACTTTAGAAGGGCTATGAGGTGAGAAATAGCCCGTATTTGTAACTCCGAAGGGTGCCCCAGTCGTTCAAGCTCTCCTTCATCTTCCCCTTCTCCTTCCCCAAATAGAGGGAAGAAAGCTTGGCCCACCAAAGCTGCCAAAAAGGGTTTTCCCAGGCACCCCGTCCTCCATGCTCTCAACAGGGGGAGGGAGAGGAAATTTCTAATGCCTCCAGCGACAGAGAGGAGGGAGAGTTCAGCTCTAATGCAGAGGAAGAGGAACAGATTCCTGTTCCCTCTGAACAGTCCTGTCGGTTTTTTAAGACTGAGGACCTTCACTACTTACTGTCCAAGACAGCCTCAGCTCTTAAAATTTGACAGTGGCCATTTTAATTTTAAGTTTCTCTCAACTCTGCTTAGAACAGTGGTGATAAATGCCAGCTGGGACAGCTGCCTAGAGTGTCACCTAGAAGTGACATCACATGCTTCCCATACTCTACCCTCTCCAGGCACACACACACACACACCCCAATCTCCTGGCATTTGCCAAGGCAGTGTTGGGAACCCTAGATTCTTGGAGATGCAAATCGGGGCCCATGCAGCTTCTGATTCTGTTTTGGAAACACTGGGCTCACTGAATCCATCCCAACGCTTGGAACATCTGGGAGTTTTGATAGATACCAGACTTACAAAACTGTTTCTCCCAGAGACAAAGGCAAAGAAGATTCAGGATATGGCCAGACAAATCATAAGGCAAGGACTTTGTTCGCTATCTACTCTAACAAAGATGATGGGTCTAATGGTAGCGACGTTCAATACTCTTCGTCTCCATTCAAGACCGTTACAGATGTTTCTTCGACCATTTCAGTGTTTCATTACATCCAAGATGGACCTGTCTCTGAGGGTATCTCTACAAGTGAAGTCTTCCAAACCTATTCAGGGGACGTGGTCAGAGAAAGAAAAACGACTACTGATCAACCTGTTGGAGTTAAGAGCCATTCGACTAGTTCTCTTGCATTTCGCTCCTCACATCAAGGGACTCCATGTCCTAATTCGAACAGCCAACATAGCTGCAAAGGCTTATTTAAACAAACAGGGAGGCAATCAACTTGCTGGAGTTAAGAGCCATTTGACTAGCAGCTCTCTTGCACTTCACTCCTCACATCAAGGGACTCCATGTCCTAATTCGAACAGACAACATAGCCGCAAAGGCTTATTTAAACAAACAGGGAGGCTCCAAGTCCCTAGCTCTCCACAGGGAAGCAACACTTCTGTTGAACTGGGCGGAGAACAATCTGGCATCCGTGAAAGCGGAACATGTGCGAGGCGTAGTAAATCTTCAAGCAGACTGGCTGAGTTGCCAGACTCTCCAGGAGGGCGAATGTTCCTTACACGAGAAGGTCTTTCTGATGATAACATCCAAGTTGGGAATGCCACAGGTAGACCTATTCGCCACGCACACCAACAACAAGCTGCCATGCTTCTACACCAGATACTTCCACCCAAAGGCGGAAGGGGCGGTTGCTCTTCTTTCCCCATGGCCACAGGGCCTTCTGTATGCCTTCCCTCCACTTCCGGTATTCTTAAAAAGATACGGGTTCTGACGACAGAAGTTATTGTGATCGTGCCATACTGGCCACGTCGTTCCTGGTTTACAACACTCCGGGAGTTGTCAGTGTCGCCTCCCATCAAGCTTCCAGTCTCGGACGACATGTTGCTACAGGGACCGATTCGCCACCCCAACCTGGGGTGGTCCTGTCTGACCGCATGGAAGTTGAGAGGTCTCGGTTCTCCAAGTTAGGTTATGCAGAGGCGGTCATTGACACAATCATGGCATCAAGAAGAGCATCCACGTCACGGATATATAATGTCACCTGGAAAGCCTTCGTGCGCTGGGCGCGTCGTAAAAAGATCGCTCCGTTGCGCCCATCCATTGCTTGTCTTCTAAATTTTCTGCAAGACGGCAGAACTAGTGGCCTCAAAGCACCTACGCTCAAAAGGCAGATGGCAGCCCTAGCCTCGGTCCTTCCGCACTCACAAGGAGCGCCAGTGTCTCAACACCCTCATATTGTGCGGTTTCTTCAAGGAGCTTCTACAAAAGATCCTCTACAATCACACAGATGTCCAATGTCGAGACTCAACACAGTACTCACAGCGCTTACCAAACATCCTTTTGAACCATTGAAGGAGATTCCACTGAAGTTTCTAAGGATGAAGTCATTATTCCTGGTTGCCATCACCTCAGCTAGGGGAATTTCGGAACTGGGTGCCCTGTCTATCCATAAGGAACTTTGTATCTTTCATAAAGATAAAGTAGTGCTGAGGACGGATCCAGCCTTTCATCTGAAAGTTAATTCCAAGTTTCATAGGTCTCAAGAGATCTGTCTTCTGTCCTTCTGTCCTCGTCCTAAGCATCCGAAGGAAAGGATCTGGCATACCCTGGATGTCAGAAGAACTCTTAAAGTGTTACCTTCTACGAACAGCTACATTCAGAAAAACAGAAGCTCTGTTTGTCAACATTTCTCCTCCACACACAGGGAGGAAGATGTCAAATTCAGCAATTAGCACCACAATCAGATCCTGCATTGCAGAGGCGTACAGGAGCTTAAACCAACAAGTACCAGTTGGAATCACGGCTCATTCACTGCGGAGTGCAGCGACTAATGCAGCATTCGCCAACAGGGCGTCAGTAGAGGAAGTCTGTAGGGCTGCTACGTGGTCCTCACTATCTACCTTTATCAGGCATTATAAAATAAATGTGTTTGATTCTGCTGGCGCAGCCTTTGGGAGACAGGTTCTCCAATTTATCCTGTCTCTCGATGATGACCTTCCCTCCCAAGATTAGGGACACTGCTCTGGGAGGTCCCACAAGATGGCCTCCACCTCAGAGGGAGAATGACCATTGGTTACTCACCTTGAAGGGTCCTTCTCCTCTGAGGCTTGGAGGACATCTTGGCCCTCCCGGGTCATCATACTTCTCTTTCTATGTATATAATTCTACTCTCACCTGATCTTATATAGAGTTCTATACAGTTGAATCTGTTTGTTGATACTGTTTTTTGAGCTTTCTTACTATTTAGATTTTCATACTGCTTTCGGAGTCCCAAAACTGAGCTGAGGGTGACTCCCACCACAGGAAACAGGAAACAGTTTGAAGTTCCTGCCTCCCTAAGAGATGGTTGGGAATCACCCACAAGATGTCCTCCAAGCCTCAGAGGAGAAGGGCCCTTCACGGTGAGTAACCAATGGTCGTTCTATTTGTACTGCAAAAGATAACCCTGTGATTCCTTTGGTGTGTTCTGAACAGGTTATGTTCAAAGACATGGAATGTAAGATTTAGTCTTAGGGCTGAATTCCATTCAAAAGTAAAGAAAGGCACTGACAGAGATGGTTCCAGCTTTAAACTTCCTTCAGCACACCTACCTGTGCACACCAAAAAGGTGATGCCACTGGTTGGAGAGTATATGTGGATAAAAATTCATGCAGTGTGGGCAGTTACTCATGACAGAGGGAGGTTCTTTGTATGGGGGAAGTCTGAGATAATATAGTGCAGAGACAGATTTACCATCTCAGTGACAACCAGGCGTAGTTCACTACCTCCACATTTCTCTTAATCCTGATTGTGCCAGTTCCAGAGACCTGTTGCAAAAAGCATCTGGGGTCAGCATCAGACAGTGTCCAAAGGTCATAGTAATTTGCAAATGTACAGCTGTCAGCGCAAGTGCAGCCTGCATCGATTAGAGCACATGTCAGGCTTTCAAACAGTTTTATTGTCTTCAGAATGTATAAACAGGTTGTCAAGAATTATAATACCAGCAAAAGCACCTGAGCAACAGCTATCTGCTACTGCACTTTACATTTTGTCACAGGTTATTTCCCGATTGAAATGGAGGTAATGTATCTTGAAATATATTGAGATAACTAGATTTAGCCAGTCACAGTGAATGATAGCTCTGGTTGGTAACTGACATATTAGACAGTTCTTCATGGTCTCTCTCGCATGGGAAGAATTACAAGCACACAAAGACAGAGATACAACAAAGTTGTTAGCTGCTTGCCCTGCAGTACTGAACAGTTTGCTTGGAAATAAACTTTAGCTGATTCCACATGGGGTGGGGGGGGTATGTGGTAGTCATTTTGCCAGCGCAATTGATGCTCAGTTTGCACTTCCAACCAGGGTTGTCAGGCCCCCACTAGAGGCTGCTGATCAGATGGCTGGTGGAGGTTCTTACTGGGAGTTGGGGGAGGCCTAAGCAAGAATTGCAGTGAAGTCACCAGCAACACACAATATCACTTCCAGCATGCAACAGAAGTGACACTATCACGTTGCCAGTGAAGTGGGATGCACTGGTGTTTGGGCAAAAACTCTATGGTAAAAATGGCTTCTACCATAGAGTTTTTGCCCAGATACCAGAGTGTCTCTGCATCACCACCTACACAATGACTAGGGTTGCCAGACCCCTGGTGGAGGTGGGGTTCCCCAGCCGCCAGGCCCTGCCCTGCAGCTGCTGATCAGCTTGCCAGTGGGAGACTTACCTGGAGAAGGAGAAAGGCCCAGGCCTCATTGCCAGCATCATGCAGGAAATGACATCATCATACCAGTGACATCCAGGAATTTGGGCAAAAACTCTATGGTAGAAGCTAGCTTTACCACAGAATTTTTGCCCAAATACCAGTGTTGCCTGGGCATCACTGGTGTTGATGACATTACTTCCTGTGCAATGCCACCAATGAGGCCTGGGTTTGTCTCTTTTTCTGGTTAAGTCCCCCTATCCCCCACCAGCTGCCAGGAGGGCAGGAGGGACCTGGCAATCCTAACAATGACATCACTTCTGGTTGCACACTGGAAGTGACTTCATTGCATTGCCAATGGCAATGGCATTACTGCAATGCTGGTCTAGGCTTCTGCTTGTTGTCAGTAAGTCCTCCTTCTCCCCGGTTATCTGGAGGGACCTGGAAACCCTGCTTCCAACAGAGATTCCAGACAGCACAGGGTAATATGTTGGGGTGTTTTGCCCTTGTTATTCATGGTTTCGTTTTCACACCAGATGCAGATTGTATCACACACGTATCTGGTTGTTGTCATGCCACTGGCATTATTGCCTACCCGTCATTAAAAAGTGTTGGGGTACATGTGAAGCACTGGTTACAGTAACGTACTGGGTGTCCCAATGCAGTCATCATGGACTTTGAAGAGGCTAATTGGCCTCCTACCTCTTGGGGAAGGGGAGGGAGCACTTCAGGAACTTTTCCAAAGCAGATTGAGAGAGCAGAGGGGAAAATGACATGTATATTGTCATAATTCAGTAACAGCACTATGATGTTGCCCTGACCACCACCACCCCGTGTCAATGTTGTTGGTGTCAGCAATAACAGCAAGACTGTGATGACGCAGAGGGGTGATGGGGCCATTTCCTTTCATTCAAATGCAAGGTGTACCTTTCCTCCTGGGTGCATGGAAAAGATCATCCCAACAATGCCATGCTAGGAAGGATCCCCCCCCCCCCGGTTTTTAAAGAAGTGATGATTTTAGTGGGGAAAGGGGCTGTAAATGATTTGTTTGGGAATGGAGAACAGTGTTGTGCGAAAGCAAACAACAAAAAGTGCATGAGAAGTGTGACTGTGTGTGCGGCATCAGCCCTGGATATTTATTTCCAACGAAGAATGCAGAGGCATGCAATCTCCCTTCACTTAAAGGAGCTATTTTAGCATATACAGAACAGAACAGAGAACCTTTATTTGGCATACCATAGATAAATCAAACAGGGGAGAGTTTAAGGGTATTTTAGCATATATTTTGATTGCTTAGTAACTACTGGATCTGATACTGTCCTTAGAGGTCATTGTGTAGATATTTTTTTCTTATAATTTTTCTGGTGACCTGATATTTATGCTGGCATATCTGCCAGTGATGCTGTCTGATATCACACTTTTAACGTTTTTCTATTGAGGGCCCATTATAAGGAGTTAGTATTTGGGTCAGTAAGTTGTTGAGTTGGCAGCTTGGCTTGAACAAACATAATAATCAGGGCTATTTTGGGGCAGGAACACAGGAATGGAGTTCCAGTTGACCACGCCCAGCAGGAACTCATTAGCATAATAGGCCACACCCAATAGCAGAAACTCATTAGGATTGGTTACATTAGGGGTGTGGCCTAACATGCAAAGGAGTTCCTGCTATGAAAAAAGCCCTAGGTTTTGACAACAAACAAGGTAAACAGAATAAGAAGCAAAAGGTGGGTGTGGCTGGATGACTATACTTCTGGTAACATGGGGATGCAGCCTAATATGCTAATTAGCTATGCTTTCATGGGTGTGGCTGGATATGCTAATAAGTTTCTGTTGTTGGGTGTGGCCTATTATGCTAATGAGTCCAGCTACTTCAATTTCATATTATCATATGGGCCTTTAGAAGGCCTTATGTGAAATACCTGCTTCTTTCCTCTTACGAGGGTGACATGGTTTTAAAAAATGAGTCTTTTCCGCAGGGAGCATTTCATTTCAGTACTGCCTGGTCTTTTAAAAAAAAATTCTTAAAGTTTGGGGTAAGTATAGTTTGTTATTATTAATCAGCATGGATTTTTAAAATAAAGTACTAAATAGTGCAGCAGCTGTTAAAAAGTTATTTTACTGATTTGCTTTTATATTTAATTTTGGGAGTTGGGCTCCCCCTAGTGTTACAATGGTAGGATTAAAATAGTTTTTCTTGATGTTCATGTGATTTAATTGTAGCCAAGGAATATGTGCATACATAAGTGCATACATAAAGCAATTGGTCATTTAGTTTATGATTTCTTATACATTTAATTTCTGGGTGTCATGATGAAGTTAGCTGCAGTTTTGACCAATGTTCCCTCTAAGCTGTGGAGTCTTGTGAGCAAGAATTCTTTTTTGTGAGCTACTGGCATTAAAGTTGTGAGCAAGCAGTTTGACTACTGCATAAATTAGTTTGATCTGGAGCCATCTTTCCTGAGCTAGGACAAAAATGTGTGAGCCGGGGGCTAAAAAACTGTGAGCTAGCTCACACTAACTCAGCTTAGAGGGAACACTGGTTTTGACTTTGAGGCTGAGTTCTAGATTGTGGGGGGGGGGGGGGGAAATTCGAGAGGGATGTTCC
>NW_015172009.1:205650-207483 GCF_001447785.1 Gekko japonicus
CCTTTTGAATCCAGATGGAGCACCTCACAATTAATATCATCAAGATGACTGTGAGAAATATTTGAATGGCTTGACTTGATTTATAGCAAAACAAAATAATTTAGTAGTTTAAAAAAACAACAAATGTAATTTGTGATGGAAACTATTGGAAAACTCGGTACCATTTATGACATTGGCTCTTTTCACGAATTTGCGTGTCATCCTTGCGCAGGGGCCATGCTAATCTTCTCTGTATCGTTCATTGGCTCTTTTCAAACTGCCTTTATATTCTGTTTTAGTAACTGGTTGCTAATGGATTTTTTCCGGTCCTTTCATAGAGACCCTCTTTTAGTAATCCGCTGCTACTTGTTTCCTTGTTCATACAAACCTGCTTGCGTCATGTTAGCAAAGTGTGGTTGAGCCGGTTTAAGGAAAACTGATTTCTTCCATTTTCTTCCCTTTCATTGCGATTCTGAATCACTGTGGTATACTGTTTAAAATAATCATAGCACTTCCTACAATGCCATTCCCCCTCCTATCCTTTTTTGCTGGGTGATCTTCCACGGACTTTTTGTTTTAACGTTCTAAGTTGAGCACTATAGCACCATACCAATATAGCACTTCAGAGTTATAGCAGCACCACTGAGATGCCTTGACTACATTGAGTCAATGGAGTCAAGCCAGTTTGGTGTAGTGGTTAAGTACACGGACTCTAATCTGGGAGAACCGGGTTTGATTCCCCACTCCTCCACTTGCACCTGCTGGATGACCTTGGGCAAGCCATAGTTCTGACAAGAGCTGTCCTTGAAAAAGAGGAGTTTCTGTCAGGGCTCTCTCAGCCCCACCTACCTCACAGAGTGTCTGTTGTGGGGAGGGGAAGGGAAAGGAGTTTGTAAGCTGCTCTGAGACTCCTTTGGGTAGTGAAGGGCAGGATATAAATCCAATCTCTTCTCTTCCTCTCTTCTTTAGCAGTAGAGTGCTCAACTTAGAACATTAAAAAAAATTCCACAGAAGATCACCTGGCAAAAAAGGGTGGTGGTGGGGAAATGGCACTGTTTGAAATGACCATAGTGCTTCAGAGACAGCTCAGAAGGAAGGAACAGAAAGAAATTTGCTGTATGAACCCAAATGAGCTGGTTGGCAGATTTGGCAAGGCTGCCCTTGATGTGTGGGTCACACATGATCACTAACATGTAGACCTTCTGCAGGGTGAAAAGTTCCCAGTGGGACTTGATGCCGTTGTAACTTCTGCACCAGTGCAGGCACTGCTTGAAGAATGTCTCTATCTCCTGGGTCTGGAAAGGCAGCCATTTTCCCCTAAAGCATTCAGATCAAGAGAATGATAACACCTAGGGTTGCTGCATCAGATGAGACCACCTTGGTGAACTCCTTAAATGGCTTAAGGACCTCCACCGTCTGGGAAAGAGATCTCTCTTGATGAAGATGCTTTTCCTGTGTGGGACTAACTTTCTCCTCAGTGGCAGTTGGTAGGTGTCACGAAATGGCAGTTACCCGTGTTTGTAAGATGGCTGTGGTTCTTTGTTTAAAATGTTCCCTCATAAGGTTTAATTGAGCTGTAGTTCCAGAGAGGCGCCTGCAGGAGTATCACTCACTGGGTTGAATGGGGCTTCCTCATCTGCTGACCTACAGTTCCCAGCTGCCCCAAGCCCAAAAAGTGTGGGAAAACAGGGACTGTCCCAAGGCAGTCTTCGTCCCTGGGAACAGCAGAAATTCAGCCGCTCCACAATCGGCTGGACTGGGGAATGAATGGAAGTTTCCCTGCTCTGTTGGGCTACAGAGAGAGGCTGACGTACAAGTAAGCCCACAACCTTCAGAGGTAGAGAGTATTGTGTT
>NW_015172009.1:208590-226090 GCF_001447785.1 Gekko japonicus
CCCTGCTGAGCCCCCCCCCCCATGACAGCCAATGTGACATCACAGTCAGGGCTTCAGAGCATGGAAGAGGCTGCAGGTAGGGGGGATGGAAAGCTGAAGAGTGAGGGGAAAATAAAGGTAGGTTGATGATTGGCTGGGAAGGAGATAGGGTTGCTAACTCCAGGTGGGAAATTCCTGGACATTTGAGGGATGGAACCTGGAGAGGGTGAGGTTCAAGGAGGGGTGGAACCTCAGACAGGTACAATGCCATAGACTCCACCCTCCCAACCAGCCATTCCCTTCTGGGGAACCACTGTTGCCAATCTCAGGAGAGAGGTGGAAATCACTCAGAATTACAACTGATCTCCAGGAGGGAGGGGGGAGGAGATGCAAAGCTGAAATCAGAGGGGCAGATAATGGCAGGTTGATGCTTGGCTGGGAAGGAGATAGGGTTGCCAACTCCAGGTTGGGAAATTCATGGAGATTTGAGGGGTGGAGCCTGGAGAGGGTGAGGTTTGAGGAGGGGTGGGACCCCAGACTGGTACAATGCCATAGACTCCACTCTCCAGCCATTTCTTCCTAGGTAACAATTGTTGCCAATCTCCAGGTGAGGGCTGAAGATCACTAAAAATTACAACTGCTCTTCAGGTAGCAGAGATCAGTTCCTCTGGAAAAAATGGTGGACTCTGTGTCATTATACCCTGCTGAGGTCACCACAGCACATTGACGCTGAGTGCCCAAGGCTTTGGCACTCTCCCAGAGCCTCTTTCTAGAGCTCATTGTATTTATTTCCACAACAGGCCTTATTCCTAGTAAATTAATAATCCTGTTTTCAGGCACAGCCTGAGGTTGCCCATACAACCTCACCAGGGAATGTAGGTTTAGAGATCAAGTCTACTCTGGCCCATAGCTATGGTGGGGCTATTGGGGGCTCTGCCCCCTTCCTTAAAGGGTCCCTGCTTCTTAAAGAAACCCCACTTCTTAGCAAAAGTATTTAAAGGGATCCTTTAAATGCTTTTGAGAAGAAGGGGATGTTGCGTGCCCCTCTCCCTCCTATCCTGCAGGATTTAAAGGGCCCTTCAGCTGATCGGCGGGCAGTACATGGCCTGCCGATCAACTGGAGGGCCCTTTAAATCTTGCAGGAGGGGAGGGAGGGGGGCACGTATCCTTTAAAAGCTTTTGAGAAGAAGTGGGGGTGGCATGCATCCCTCTCCCTCCCCTCCTGCAGGATTTAAAAGGTCCTCCAGCTGATCAGCGGGCCACATGGTCCCCGCCGATCAGCTGAAGTGCCCTATAATTTTTGCAGGAGGGGAGGAAGGGGGCGCATCATTATGGAAAATAATGGCAGCTCTACCAGAAAATTTTTTGTTCCACAAGCCACAAAATCCTGGCTATGCTGGGTCTATTCAGAGTGATCATCAGATCAATTCAGCGGGGGTTGACTCCCTGGAGAGAATGCACTATTGATGTAGCAACTAAGGGACCTTTAATTTCAACAACAATTGGGACACATGTGAAATGTTCAGCACTGTAAGTAATATTAGTGGTATAATGTAAGAAAAGGGTAACATGTTAGTAAGAAAAGGGTAACACATTAGTAAATACAATTCTTGTTTTATTTCACAAGAGGAAATAAAAGTCATGAACCGTAATGGTTACACAGCAGCAAATTTTTATCTTCAGTCTAAAATGTCCCTTTTGTGGAAATGTATTCTGTCCCTGCCATAATTTGTGGATAAATTCATCTGTCTTACAGCATCTAAACAGCATTAACTGTGCCCTACTGCACTCAAGAGATCTGGACAAACCATGCTCTGATGAATAATTTAAAGCGTGGACAGATATTTATTATTGTAACGAATACATTATAGATGCAATATAATGACAAAGTGAAGCTCTGATGATTCATTTTCACCCTAGAATAAAGCATAAAGCCAGAGTTATTGACTAAAATAAATCAGGCCTTTGTAATATAAAGTGTAGTGGGCTTTTCTTTGACTTTGTGTTTGTGTTGGCATGGGAGAGCTTAAAGCTTTCTTTGCAAACAAGAGCCACAAGCATCACTATGATAGCAGGGTGGTTGTGATATTTGCATTCGTTCCCCAAAAGCACAAGATAAATTCTTTAAAAGCCTGTGTTTGGTATGTTGAATTGCAATTTCAGTAAACACACTGTGGAAACAAAATAGCAATCCTGAGGCTAGAAGGTTTGCACAGAGATCTGTCCTAATGTCAACAATTGCAACTGAGGGTGTTCACAAGTGGCATATCCATGTTTTAAAAAGCTGCATAGAAGCCAGCCCTGGCTTTGTAATTGCAAACTGAACCAACTGTCATTTCTGTGCAGGTTTTTCAAGGCAGGCCTAAATGTGGTGAAGTACAGTAATATAATGTGGATGTGATCTAAGAATGGACAACTGTGGAGCTGTATGGCTTTTTCAGAGACTAATGTAGCTGAAACTGTTGGAAGTTGTATGCTACATACCACAGATGAACCTTAAAAACACCCAATCTGCAAAACCAACCAGTGGCACCCTAAAGGTGTGAATTTGTTTCTTTATGAAAATGTAGCTCCTCCAGGAAAAGGTGCCTCCTCAAGCCTTGATTAGCCAGGCACATTATGGATTGAGTGGCAGCTTTTTGGCTTTAATTCAATTCATTACTCACTCCAGACATCTGTCCAGATCATCAACTGCCCCACCAGATGTTCAGAGTTGGTAATGGACTGGTTGAGGAGATAACAAAGAAAAGCTCAAACTGGGTGAGAAACTGAAGGGCTCCCTTTCTGTTGTTTTTCTCCTTCGTTTATTGTTTATATAGGTAGCTTCCCAGATTATTCTTTTTAGACTATTTATTTACCTAATATTGACTTCCATAGAATCATAGTGTTGGAAGGAACCTCCAGGGTAATCTAATCCCACCCCCTGCACAATGCAGGAAAGTCACAAATACCTCCCCCCCCATCCCCAGTGACTCCTTCTCTAACCCCCCCCCCAAGATCCCTGGCCAAACTGGGAGACCAATTGCTTCCTGAACTCAAAGGGGATCAGCATTTCCCTGGGCATGTAAGAAAGGGCCACAAGAACTAAGCACTGATGCAACCCTTCCAGCGGCACCCCTCCCCTCTGCTGCTGTGCAGAGCGCCCTCCCCGAGCCTCGGGAAAGGCAACCGCCATCATTGCGCCGTCAATGCAGTGGAGTAAATTCTCAGTTGGCAAGATTTCTGTAGGAAAGGGAAAGAACAAACAAACTTGTGAATGTCAAGTTAAATGTCTGAATAAATTTAGCAATCATAGAATAGGAGGATGGCTCCTCTCTTGAATTTGAAATTGGTTAAACAACAGGAAGCAGAGAGCGGGAATAAATCGTTCTCACAATGGATGGCAGTAAGTGGTGGAATGGTTAGAGCTGCCAGGTCCTTACTTTGTTACGGTGTGTGTGTGGGGGGTCTCCTTTCTTCTTCCTGGAGCTTTTGACGTGCGTGCGAGGCAGTCACCCGGAGGTGAAGTCATCGCTCAGGGTGCATTGTGCGGGGGAGGAATGCTTAACATTTGAGAAAAAACGCTATGGTTACCATAGAAAAGGCCCTGTCCCGTCTCCCTGCCTTTTACTCACAGAAGCCAAGGCTTGAAGGATCACAATACTGTTGTGGCTGCCTGTCGACAGCCACTCTTCTTCTTAAACCCTGCCCCCATTGAGGGGTGGCAACCCTAGGAATGGTGCAATTTAAATATCTCCATAAATAATCTGAAATTGGATGAGTGGCAAAGTAGTCAGATTTGCAGGTAACATCAATATATTCAGCAAGGTGAGAACTAAAGAGGACTGTGAAGAGTTCCAAAAATGTGGCTGTAAGAGTAAAGTGATTCACATTGTGGCAAAAAACAAAACAAAACTTTATATGTACAGTGATGGGGTCTGAACTGGCAGTGACTGGCCAGGAAACAGTTATTGTGCTTGTAGTGGGCAAAGCAGAGAAAATGAAAGGTGAATTCTATGCTAAGGATTTTTTTTCCCTTTTAATGTCCATTATAGTCCACCTTTCTCACTCAAGGCGGATTATACATAGTGAGTCAGTACAATCAAGAAAATGGGACATTCAGTAACCAGTGCATTATGATTTAAGAAGTGTGGAGCCACCAGAAAGAACTGAAGCGTAGCATAAGTATTCACATGACACACTGAGCAGTACAGAAATAACATCATAGGATCCTACTTACAGTAAGCTTTATGCAGCGGTATGGACCACAGTCCCAATCATTTATCCAAATAGGATCCTATTTACAGTATGCAGCAGTATGGACCACAGTCCCAATCATTTATCCAAGTAAGTCTGCGAACTGTTTTATACCACTGCAGAAAAGCCCTCTAGAATAGTTCAGTTTTGTGGAAGGGCTGGAAACAAATCAGGAAACATGGCTAATGCCATTGTGTGGATTATGGTGTGGCTGCATTTGGTTCTGGTTGCTGTAGCTCAAAAAAGATGCTTGAAAGGGTGAAGAAAAGGGCAACCAAAATGATCAAGGGATCGGAGGACATTTCTTATGAAGAGAGACTAACAAATTTGGGATCGTTGTAGACATGATACTGGGAAGTGTGAGAGGTTTATAAAATTATGCATGAGATGAAGAAAGTGGATAGAAAGCTTGTTTCCTCCTTGCTGCATAATACTCCGGGGCATCCAATAAGGTTGACACACAGTATATTCTGGAGAAACAAAGAGAAGTACTTCTTCACTCAGGGTAACTAATTTGTGGATTTCACAGGATTTAGTGATAGACTGTTTACTTTCAGAGGAGATTAGACAAATTCATGGATAGGCCCATCAATTACTTTTGGACATGATGACTAAATGAGCTCAGAGACACATTTGAATACCCATGCTGGGGGCAGAAACAACACAAGGAAGCATCTGTGCTCTGCTTTGTAGGCTTCCCACAGCATCTGGCTGACTACTGTGTGAAACGAGATGTTGCGCTTGATAGATGGACCACTGTTCTGATCCAGCATGGCTGCTCTTGTGTTCCTACTGTGAGTTGACTTATGGTTTGCCATGACCATATCACTGAACTGTTTTTTTAATCTTAACGGGATCTTATCCTCTTTGGCCGGGTTATGATCCTGCAAAAAAAGTGGATTGGAGCCTAACACATAAAAAGAGCAATATGTTTTATTTGCTAATAATTTAGATGCTTTTTGTTTGATCTGGGCTAATAACTTAATCATAACTGTTCAAACCAGTGTATACCTGTGACATTTCTCTTGCATCGCCATCTGTTCCTTGTTGTCAGCTAGAGGAGATCTGAAATAACCATGGTGGCCTGTCCTATGGAATTGTAACACTCCAGGGCTGAAAAAAAATCCATTTGGTCATCATGAAATAGAGTAACTGCTAAATCGACAGTGCAAAAGATCATTGCTTTTTAATGAGCAGGGAACTGAGAAAACAATGATTTAGAAATGGCAGAGCAGAGCACCTCTAGTTCCTGGATGTATTGCACACACGTCCTATTTTTAATTGTGAATCTTTTACACTTCTTATGAACAGTTAGAAACATCACAAGCTTAATTTCTTTTAAAACAAATTGTTTTCCTGGTTCAAAAATTGGCCACAAATACACTTTTTATATGAAAAACCTGGTGATTAGCTAGAAGGCATACCAATCCTGTTCTTTTAATTCAATAGTTATTTACAAACTATATGATCTCGTTTTAGAATTTGTTTGATTTTCAGCAATAGAAATGAACATCACATCATTTATTTGTTGTTGTTGTTGTTTTCTGTCAAGTCGCAGCCGGGTTACGGTGACCCCACAGGGTTTTCAAGGCAAGAGATTAGCAGAGTTGGTTTGCCATTGTCGCCCCTGCATAGCTAGCAACCCTGGACTTCCTTGGTGGTCTCCCATCCAAATACTAACCAGGGCCCAACTTGCTGAGCTTCCGAGATCTGATGAAATCAGGCTAGCTTGGGATATCCAGGTTAGGATTTTACTGCTGCAAAATTCAGATAGAACAACTATGGGCCACCTGCAGAAAGTACAAAGGAAAGAAGAACCGATTAGTATTGTTTGCTATATGCCTGTAAGGAACTAGAGAGATTAAAACTGCCTGGTGATTATTGGTCTCTAAAAACATCATTCTCTGGTATTTGTTATTCGTGAAGGTCACAATACATAGAGACATAACAATAGTATCCGCAATTTAGGCTCCGACCTAAGTTTTCTTGTTTTGGGTGATAATAATGAACAAGCTGGTAATTTTTCTATGAATAGACCATCTATTGGTGTACAGCCAGCTCAGCTCATTTTGTCATCCGAAGCATTTGTGCCACCCTTCCAGCCCCAAGTCTTAGTACCCAGCAGCAACAGGATGGGGACATGGCATGCCTCCACCTGTGTAAGTGGTACAAGGTACAGTGCATAGGTTGTTTTGGAAACAGGTGACACCGGGTGAGTCTCGTGGGAGGTGATGAACTGCAGAAGCCATCTATCTAGATGGCATTCACCTTGTTAGCCATATCTTCAAAGGAAAAGAAAGTCAAAACTCCTGTATAGTTGTTGATTATTTTCTTTTTCTTTATAGGTTTCACCACTAAAATAAAAGGCATAGACAAACTGAAACACTAAAAAATTCCTTCAACTTTTACACAATATAATATCACAATTTGTTTTTTTCTTCCTTTTGCTCTAATTGATCCCTACAAGCGACTATACAGCCATGCTTTGACAGTTATCAGAGCATTTTATGGGGGTTGCCATAAATCAACTGTGACTTGATGGCGCACGCACACACACACACACACACACACACACACACACATTCAGGCAGGGTGTCATATGCCTAAACTTTAAAAGTTAATGCTGGAATGGCTTTTTTTTTTAAATGACTTGCAAGGCCAGATTGTTGTCTGTCTTCTCTCTCCATCCTCACTAGTGTTGTTATTAGCAAATAATATTTTTATGTTCATTCTCCCCACCCCCCATCTTTCATGTTTCCCATCAGAATGTGCAGACTTTCATGTTGAAATAGCCTATATACATGAGGTTGGATCTTGATGTATGATGGGGTTGGATCTTGATGTATGATGGAGCCAGCTTGTGGAAGGGGTTTGTCATTATTGTCCTCTGCCTACTGCAGCCCCCTGTGCTTTCTGAAAAGCTGCACCCGAATGCCATGGGCCCTTGGAAATGACCCAGGATGCAGTGGTGGGGCTTGCAGCCAGAGAGGGAAATGGCAGAACTTGCTCTTCTGCGCCTTCAGCTTGTACAGGAGGTGGGAGAACGATTTCTACTGACTTTCGTTTCAACCTGCACACCCACCATTGCATACAGTACCATTCGTTGATACACCCACCCCCAACTTTCAGGAGTGGCTTTTGAGGTGCAGAAGGCTACAGTGAGAAGGGGAAATAATTAAAAATACTTTCTGAAAGCTTACTATGTTTTTAGTAGGGTTGCCAACCTCTGTCAGGGGTGGGGTGCTTTCCAGTCGCCAGCCACTCAGTCAGTGGGGGGGGGGGGAGATTCTGCCTCCAACTGGCCTGGAAGTGACATGATGACATCACCCAGAAGTGATGTCATCACATCACCAACGTTGCTTGGCATTGGCAATGCTTTAGATTTTGGGCAAAACTCTGTGGTAAAATCAGCTACTAACTATAGAGTTTTGCCCCAAAACTAGAGTGTCACCCCCAACATTGATAACTTTGGAGCAAAGCAGGTTTCAGAAAGACTGGAGAAAGGCCAGGGAACTATGTTACAAACGCAGGACAATGCTGTGAGGAAGCAGCATCGACTCATATAATATCTGTGAAAACACCCAGTATCTACTAGCAGAGACACAGATGTTTCTTTAGATCATGCACTAAAAATAGTGCTAGATTCTAGAAAACAGTTTGAGATGCATATGAGAGTCCTAATCATCCCTTGTACACTAGTTTTTTGAAAACAGTACAGGAGCTTTTAAAAAAGATGTCAATAAAGTTATGACCATGTAAACACTCCCATCTCTCTGTTTTAATTTTATTTGCCTTGTCCCTTGCACACCAATCGCATATTCAGAAGTTGTGTTCGCTCTTCATGACACATGTGAGGATGGACTTCTCAGTTCTAAAAATAACCTTGTCTGATGGATTGTGAACTGTCTGAATTTTTAAATATGACCGACAGCATCTCCTTGAACTGAGATATCAGCATAGTAGTTCTATCGTTTAAAAAGGTGATAGGAACGTATCTTCAGATTACAGGGTGAGTAATTTGACTAATGTTGTGGCTGAACTTTGTGTAAAATATCTGTTGCTCAAATTAGGAGGATATAGGAAAGCAATGTACTTGCACAAAAGCATGCAGGTTTCTAGGCTGTTACTGTTGACCATGGCCTTGCCCATATGTTATGTCAGGAAATTTAAATTATATGTAGGCATACACCACAACCTGCTGGTCTGGCTCATATTCTGCTTTCCCGTTGCAAGTAGGGAGCCAATAGTTCAGTGAATGTCCAAGTGAATTTGGATATATCCAGTTCAAATGGTTACACTGTTCTCTCACACAGCTTGATTGCTTTTCTGCAGCTGTTGCTCCCTATCATGGGCAGACTGGGAGGAAGAAAAGAGACCTGCCTCCAACCTATCCTGGCCCTGCCCTCCAAAGGTGGAGGAAGAAAAAGCCAGGCCAGCCTGTGCCTTGCATGGATTCTCCTTTACTGCCAGGCACATTATTCTCCCTATTCTGAAGTTGGTAGGCTGGGTCAGGCCAAGCATGGCTTGTCCTTCCCCATGCTGCATACCACAGAGAGGCTGATGTACCCTCCTTGTACCATTCAGGAGGAGTCCAGGACAAGGAGCCTGGACTCTTCATGTGTTAGAGGGAGAATGACTGCACTTTGGTTAAAACCAAATTCTGTTTTTCTTGCTTGTTTCTTCTGCTCTGGTCCCTTAAATGCCTATTAAATGTCATATACAGAGAGGAGAGGCTTGTTTGAAAACTCAGGATTAATTTAAATGGCATGCATATTTAGAATCACTTATGGGGATTAATTTACCCATTTAATATATTTCAGCCATCTGTCTGTACACGGAGTGCTTTAAAAAGTGGATATTTTGGCTTACAGGTGCAGTAGGGCTTTCCAGCACTGTTGCTTCAGTGTACCCTACATAAGATTTCTTCTGATTTTACTTTTTAAAGAAACAAGTCTTAAGAAGTAGTGTGCAACTGTAGTAAGGGTGGTATGCATATTTCATAATGAAGCAATGTACAATAGCTAGCAGGGGGGGTTCTGAAAAGATCAGCACAGTCTTCCTTCTCTTCCCACTGCTTGGCTCTCCTTGGTTGCTAAATATCAGTTTAGACCTCCAAGGTATATTTGTAACCACACTGATGGCACAGATTAAGGGAAAAAGTAAAGACTGAATGACATCTTTTATGGGATTAATGTTGCAGGATTTCATGCAGTGTTGCAGGATTTCATACAGTGGGAAGCAGCCAATGGTGAATAGTCACAATGCGTGTGACACTAAATCTGATCACTGTGTGAACTATAGACTCTGTCATCAGAATGATTGGCTAAGGAAATGCCTGTTTTGCATGGGATTAGAGAATTATGAGATTGAAATGAAGGAGGAGAATGTTAAACAGAGCCTCCTTGTTCTTAGCATCCCTCAGCCACCCTTGCTTTTTTATCCAGCCTCTTGGGACTTCACCCTACATCCAGTTTTTCAGAGAATCCAAAATATCCTGTATTTTAAATGTTTATTTCTCTCTCTCTCTCTCTCTCTCTCTCTCTCTCTCTCTCTCTCTCTCTTCCTTGGTAGAAGTTGCCTCTACAAAAAGGAATTCCTTTGAACCTGTCTCCTTTTTGAAAAGCCAGAATATCTCTGTGTGTGCAAAAGACAAATTAAGACCTATCGGCTTTCTCTTCTCTCCTTATATCCCTCTCTGTCTGTATCCTTCAGCGCTGTCCAGGGGTTTATTCGGCATCAGCACTGACTAACTGGTCAGTGTTAACTCCAGCAGCTTTAGCATTCTGAGTGAGATTCCCCACAAGTAGTTTTCAGTAAACACCTAAAGATGTATAGGAAAATAAATATGTAATGTAAAGGTAAGGGTTTCCCTTGCTCAAAAGCCAGTCGAATCCAACTCTAGGGGGTGGTGCTCATCTCTGTTTCCAAGCCGAAGAGCCAGTGCTGTCCAAAGACTTCTCCATGGTCATGTGGCTGGCATGACCAAATGCCAAGGTGCACGGAATGCTGTTACCTTCCCACTGAAGTGGTACCTGTTTATCTGCTTGCAATTTCTTGCTCTCGAACTGCTAGGTTGGCAGGAGGTGGGGCCAGAGACGGGAGCTCACTCTGTCACGTGGCACTAGGGTCTCAAACTGCCAAGCTACAGACCTTCTGTAACCTCTGAGCCACCGTGGCCCCCATATGTTTGATAGTTAAACATAAATAATAGAAAACATAGATAATTGGGAACCATTGCAAGACACATAGAATCAAGGCAGGACACTTATAAAATAATTAAAAGGTAAATTTCTTGGCAAATCTCTACTGAGAAAGAACCTCAGCAGTTCTTTGCTTTGAAGTGGGTTCAGGATGGAACATCTTAGTAAAGCCACACAGGACCAGTCCTTGATATCAAAGTCTTGACACAATGTGGAACTTCCAACAGTTTTATAAATTTTCCTGTAATCTGGGAGTGTCCTCACTAACCTAGTTGGAAACTAGGATTATAGTGTCAGCATTGCCCTCCGAGCCTGCTTTGAGCTGCTTCAAGCGTCTCGATAACAGAAATAAAGGCATCAGAAGTGGTTTCTTGGACAGCTTGGCCAAATGGTGAGATGATCCCTGGACTCCTGAGCGCCACCAGTCACTGTATACCTGTCCCGGGAAGTAACTTCAGGGATTTAATTATCTCCACCCCACAACTAAGCCCTTGTTGTTCTAAGGATGGGTCTTTTCATTTCATAACAGGGAGAATCACGTATGCTGCCCTGAGCTCCTTGGAGGGAAGGGCATGATAAAAATGCACTACATGAATACAATTAATAATAAATATTCCCAAACGGATACCCTTTGAGTGTGGGGAGAAGATCTAAACCATCACCTCTAATGCTACAACCCCCATGGTATCCAGGGCTCCCTGTGGTTGTTTTTTAATGTTACAGAAAAACTGTAGACCTGTTATCCAATTTCCTGTGTAATGTGTAGTTTGTCCCCAAAATAGCAGAAAAATACTATATAATTATCTTTTATAGAAGAGTCTTGAGAGTGTCTACAATAAAAACGAACTGAAACATATTTTAGATTTTGTTTCATGTATTTAGATGCAGCCTCTTGTAAAGCCAAACTGTCCCTATTAAATATTCCATATATTTTAGTAATGTTGTCTCTGCCTTGGCGTGTTTTATGTTGTCTGCATATTTAAGGTAGAACTTTGCTGCAAATGTAATGGTGGCAATAGTTTTATGAAGAATATTTTTCTTACTTGACCTTTCCAAATAGAAGTCTGTCGTCACTGGAAATAACTTTCCATATTGATCTTGATTTTTTTTTATATCCCAGTTGGATTAAGAAACTTTATTACTTTTTGGCAGAGTTTCTGCACACTTGATATGAGAATAATATGAAAGATGCCTGCTTAAAAAAAGAATAAAGATTATTAGTAGTCAGGCACAGATTAGTGGCGAAGATCTAGGACAGTGGACATTGCTAGACGTTCCTCTCGAGCTGTAGCTGTGATCTGGGAGAATGCTGGGGTGGTTAAGCATTAGTAACAAATCTGAACGACTGGGTTCACTGTGTCTCAGATCTTGGAAGAGAAGGATGATGGCTGTTGAAAACAGCAAGCCAGCATCCCCCCCCCCTTTCCACCCTGTAATAAATAATGAGTAAAAATTCATGACCTGTTGTCATCATACTTCATATTTCTCTGGCCTTGCAAGCTGATAAACTTGTGTAGGAGTGAGAATATTCAAAGCACAATGCTCTCATTTCTTGCATTTCTATTTACCAGATGTTACAAAAGGGAGGGGGAAGAAAGAGACAGGGGCTGCTATTTTCAGCAGTAGCTAAATCTCTCTTGTAATGTGGGTTTTCACCCTACTACCAGCTAACAATCAGCATGTTATTAAAACTGAAGATGGAAAGAAAATAGAACAGGAATGAAATATCTCCCGGTTAAACCAGGGATGAGAGAACTCACACAAAATGTCATTGGTTTAAAGTTTGCATTCCTGAGAATATCTAATTTAGATGCTAAAATAATTTAAAAATACTTCATAGCCTCAGCTTTTGTGACCCATACTTTTATTTCAGTGTCTCTCTTACACAGTTAAGAATATCAAGTGATGAGCATGAATGTTTGCAAAGAAAGGATTCCACTCTGGCTGCAAATACAGTCTCCATATATACCATAATATTCTGTAATTTCACTGTATAGGTGTATTGAAAGATGGTAATCTCTTAGGAACTGACAATCAAATAGTGTGAGTACTGCACTTGCATCTTTAAAATTTAGTGCTATTAGCTCTATGAGTGCTCCAAAATTTAGTAAGCAAACTAAATAATGCACTGGAGATGCAACACTGACAACGCCATCCTAAGCAGAGTTAAACCCTCCTAAGACCATCAAAGTCAATAAGCTTAAAAGTCTGTAGCTCTGCTAAGGACGTCACTGTGAATCTTTTATTATCGTTATCTATTAAATCCAGAAAAGTTTCCCAGTATGTCTAGCTTTGGGGATAATTTGCATGAAAGTACAAATTAAAATAAAAAGAGCACTATGGTAAACAAGAAGCGTGCTTTTAGAGGGTAGCCATGCTGATCTGCAAGAGAACAACTAGACTGAGTCCAGGAGCACCTTAGAACTCAGCAAGGTTTTTGGGGCATGAGCTTTCGAGTCAAAGCTTATACCCTGAAAATCTTGTTGGTCTTTAAGGAGCTATTGGACTTGAATTAAGATGCATGCCTTGTCTATCCAGACTCCAGCTGTGGAACTTATTATGAAAAGATAATACAGACATGAAGAAAATGTGAAGGACTTACTATAGCTTGATTTTTCCTTTAACTGTCCAGCTCTGCTGGAACTGTGTCCGGGGTTCTTACAGCCACCAGGGTCTCTTTTAGTTGGGCATAAGCCGGGGGATAGCCTCAAAATCGGGCAACGGGGGTTTACTTCACCTAGTGGTCTCACTCTTCCCAGCCTTCTGTCTGTTAGCCTTCTGTCTGGGAACAGATCTGAATGCTCTACGGCATTTTAAATGATCCCCAGGGTGAGGTACATCCCCGGGCTCTGTCATCCCTTCCTTCACCCTGACCCAGCCCTGGGAAATGGCAGGCTTCTGGGCCAGTGATTCCCCCCTCTTGGGCTGTCTGGCCTACCTCCACTCCCCCTGACCTTCCTTAAAGGGGTATCAGTCAGACCCAGGTGAGCCTAAGAGGTCCAAAGCTGACTGCCTCCCCCTGCCACTTAAAAAAGATCTCTTTGAGACCCAAACCTGGACTAGCTTTGGTAGAAGCTCCACCTTTGCTGGAGACTCCAACCTTTCCTACTGCTACCACACTTGCTCCTTCCAGCAGCTGCAGCTGTGAAGCTCTCTGGGCTGGTTGGTTGTTGGGTACAACTCCTCTGTGCCAAGTCATCAATGGAGAGCTCTCCCAGCATGGTGCCACCACTGGGTTCACTGATCCTGACGGCCAGCATGTCCTTGCCAGAGCTTCTCCTGTCTGGCAGTCTTTGGTGGGAGCTCTGCTGCAAGTGTGGCTTGGCACAATCAAGCTCTTGTGGCACTGGGGCTTGTCACTGTGGCTGCTTCCCCTGGGCGTTCCTCACCTCCCAAGGTAAGTGCGGGGGCAGGGATGCTGAACCCAGACACCAACATCCATTAAAAGTTCTTAACACAGTCATGTGATTTATACCCAGAGGTATTTTGCTTGATCTTTTGTCTTATACCAGAGAGCTTTCAGTTACATTGACTAAACATGCCTAGTGTAAAAAGCTAACATAGCTGACAAATTTTGTAATGTTAAAAGGATCTCACCTCTGTGATTTATAGTAAGGGACACACCAAACAGATCATGGTTTTTTGTACGAAATCGGACATGATGTGTTGAAGTGTTGTGTTGACAGTGTGCTTGAGAGAGCTGGTGTTTGGGTACAGTTGCAGTTCTGTGAGTATTTAATGTATAGCTGCACATACTTGTAGGCAAGAGTTGTGGGCAAGTCTGAAGAAACGGCTGATTAGGAACTGGGTAGCAACATTCTCTGTGCAAGCCCTACTGAAGATAATCAAAGTTGCCCAAGCATTTCCTATGGAGGAATGTAATCAGTATTTATTTTTTAAATAAAATAAACTGATTATGTAAAACCATTACTGCCAGGAAGCATTTATTTCAACACACTAGAGATGAACAAATTTTCTTTCCAGTTGAGTGTTTTTATAGATTAACAAAATAAAATTGATGTATGGTGTGTTTTTTTAATTTGAAAATGAAGAGACAAGAACGTTTGCAAGAGATGCGATATGAATTAGTCATCTGAATACTAAGGGAGCTTTGACTCTCGAAAGCTTATACCCCCAAAATCTTGTTGGTCTCTTGTGGGCTACTGGAATCAAACCTAGCATGTCAGACATGTGATTTGAACCTCGGTCTCCCAGATCCCTGTCTGAAGCTCTAACCACTTCACCACACTGGCTTTCATAGGGTGGCTGCTGTTGAACAGTAACAAGCAACCAGGTGCTAGCAAGTTGTTTAGTAGTTGCCACCAGCCCTGGTCCTGATGAGTCCTCCCTCAAAGCCAAAACAGCCCTGGAAAAGGCCCTGTCCCGTCTCCCTGCCTTTTACTCACAGAAGCCAAGGCTTGAAGGATCACAGTACTGTTGTGGCTGCCTGTCGACAGCCACTGAGGGCATTTGCTTCTTAATGCCACAGGTGCTGCTTCTATTCTTGTGGAGGATTTTAATCCACCATTTTTTAAAAAAAGGTTTCAGATGTTTCTGCACACCTGTAGTGTTTTTCAGATTTGTAGAAAGATCTGTCTTGTCTATTTATGGCTCCAGTCTCTGGATTCAATTATTCTCAGATATGGCTGGGTTGACAATTAGAATATATGATAATCTATAGCATATCAAGAGAAATTATGTTGTACCCACCTTGCCTGAAACATCCCCTGTATGAAGGCCTTGGTACGAGTCCCTGCAGAGTCTTCTGCATGCAGCAAACTATCTGTAGGCAGAAGTGAAAGAATTTGCAAAGCGTTTTCTCTGTCCCTCCATACATATCAAGGTTGCCTGTTCTCCCACTGTGGTGGGAGATCTGCCAGCAGTGACTGGAGTGGTGGTGGGAGAAAAATAAACAAAACCAAAGCTGTTGGGGGCGACAGCATGATGTCTTTTCCAGTGAAAACCTGGGAGTGATGAGAGTCCTCTCTAGGGAACGTTGGGAAGATCTATGATTTTATCATAGAGTTTATGGTGATTCCTATTGAGGCATGACATCACTTCTGGGTTCCCCCTGAAAGTGACACCCCACTCTTGCTGATTGTGCTCCCCTGAACTCCTACTGGTTGCTAGGCAACTCTAACAGATGCCTGCATGCATTTGCAAAGTACTTTCTCAATTTTTAAAGAAAATATAAGTCACTTTGGACAGGTTCTCTAGAGAGGTGGCATAAAAGTTCTCTAAGTAAATAAAGTATGCCTCTTCATATTCCTAGGAATTCACATTTGTACAATAGCTTATATGCAGAACACCAGGGTCTCTGAGAAGGCTGCTTCCTCATCACATAGCATTTGTGTGAAGTAATTGACCATGACTATTGAGGCATTTCCCCCCATGCCATTAATGAAGACACCATCATATGGAGGGGGGTAAAGAATACCTAGAATACTTAATGAGAAGAATACCTAGAATGCAAAGGGGCTGATGAAGGCTTAGCAAGGACTGGGCAGTAAAAGGTACTGAATGATGTGTAAACAAATATATTGCCAGTAAAAATTCGGAGGTCATAAGTTATGTTATAGTGGTACATTAGAATAGCTGCTTGAAGGAATTTGTACTGGCATTTTCTCTGTGCCTTGTTTAGTCTAAATCTGTGCTTAGAAACAAGCACTAAACTTTGAACAACGATTCACCAAGGCCACTTAAACTGAAAGGTGCATAATGAACATTCTTATTTACGTTCTTTTCATGCTTGTTCATTGCACCCCTCAGAAACAGCAGCATGGAAATATTAAATAGCTACTGAGTTGGAAGTATTAAATGAGTGCTTGTCTCAGTGGCTTTTTTTTTAAAGCGAACTATGAAATATTTTATAGTATGAGAATTATGAGAAATCTCAGCCATGGAAATTGGAATTCCAGGTCTTTTTTCTTTTTCTTTTTGTAAATCAAACTACTAGCCCAACACTTAACATTCAGAAAGGTAACAACCAAAAGAGAATCACGGGAAGAATATCAAACAAGGCAACAAGGACAGCTGTGAAAAATTAACTATGAAAAAAGTCAAACATTCAACAAACTTCAGTAACTATTCATGTAAACAAATTCATATAAACAATTCATTTCATGCTTATCAGTATCATATCCAAACTTCAGAAAGCATTCCAGAACCACACAAAATAGGTGGGCTCAGAGCTAAATGACTAATCCAATAAAGTAGGCAGTGCCAATGAGTTATAATGCTTATTAAGCCTTATTATAAACTAGGAAAAAAGTCCGTTGTGGAAATAAATACAACGGCCTCTAGAAAGAGGCTCTGGGCAGGTGCCCCGGCCTTGGACTCTCAGTGTCAATTTGCTGAGGCGACCTCAGCAGGCTATAATGACACTGAGTCCACCATTTTCTCCAGAGGAACTGATCTCTGCTACCTAAAGAACAGTTGTAATTTTGAGTGATCTCCAGCCCTCACCTGGAGATTGGCAACGATGGTTCCCCAGAAGGGAATAGTTGGTTTGGAGGGTAGAGTCTATGGCTTTGTACCTGTCCGAGGTCCCACGCCTCCTGAAACCTCACCCTCTCCAGGCTCCATCCCTCACATCTCCAGGAATTTCCCACCTGGAGTTGTGATACCGGACCTCCTCTAAGGACGGTTCCGAATGCCCGACTCTGCCTTATGTATGACAGTGGGCGCGGCGTGAGTAATTTTCCCGTGTATACAGAGGGCGGATTGGCCAACGAATGCTCCTATTTCCCAGGAAGTGAGACAACACGCTAGGTTTAATGAATAAATGTTGCCTTTTACTAAGCAGTTCTCAAGCATACGAAAAACAGATACACACGCAGATTCACACAAGTTCCTTAGTTACAATAGTATATAGAAAGCAATCAGCATGAAAAGCAATAAATTCAACAGACAAGGGGGATAACACAACAGGATATCGCTTATACTTATCTGAGGTCCAAGCTGAGAAGAAATCTCCTCGTAGAAGAAATGGGGGAGCTTAAGTAACAACTGGTGGAATTCTAAGACACACGGACTAGTCCAGCCAGCCACGTGCGGGTTCCCTGGTCACGACTCCAGAGAATGCA
>NW_015172009.1:226481-252999 GCF_001447785.1 Gekko japonicus
TTTATTTCCCCCTCACTCTTCAGCTTTCTACCCCCCACACACCTGCAGCCTCTCCCGTGCTCTGAAGCCCTGACTGCTATGTCACATTGGCTGTCATACGGGGGCCACCTCAGCAGCATATAAGGATACAGAGCCCACCATTTTCTCCAGGGGAACTGATCTCTGCCATCTGGAAAGCAGTTGTAATTCTGAGTGATCTCCAGCCCTCACCTGGAGATTGGACACATTTTACCTCAGAACAGCAAAACTGTTTAGAATGTTAGAGGCAAAAGCCAATCAAGTTGCATATGCAAACAACCTCTGTGTTCCGAGGCAGAGGCCAATGAGGCTGCATATGCAAATAACCTCTGTGTTCTGACTGGCTATGGAGGGGGGAGGATTAGCAAAATGTTTAGAATGTTGGAGGCAGGACTCAGGCAAAGCAGCCAGTGGATAGGGAGACCCTCTGAATGACAGATCAGAGAGCGAACTGATTTTGGAGCAGATCAGAGAGCAAACTGATTTTGGAGCGTGTGGAATATTCTAGAGAAGTGCCACCACCATTCGGCTTTTATTTATGAGGGAGATTGTCTTTCATAAGACGGCTACTAACAAATAACGATACAATGGATGTTCGTTTCAGTCTTCAAAGATCTTCAATAACTTTCAAGGACACCGTTCTTTGGTTCTCCAGCGGAGCCTGCCAGCCTTGTTATGCTTCTTCAAGGCAAAATAGAACGAAGTCCTATGTATCCATCTCAAGCCATATCATGCTGTATATACATCAATACAGTATAATAGTATCCAATCAGTACATGAAAACACTCCCATACAATAGTAATCTTTTAAAATCTTTTTTTTAAAAAAGAACTTACCAGAACAGTCTACCATAATATTCTAAAAATACTCATAAGACAATTTCTTACAGGCACGCAATTCAAATCATAGAATCATAGAGTTGGAAGGGGCCATACAGACCATGTAGTCCAACCCCCGGCCCAGTGCAGGACCAGCCTAAAACAACTCTGACAAATATTCGTCCAGCCTCTTCTTGAAAGCTGTCAGTGAAGGAGAGCTTACCACTTCTCTAGGCAGCTGATTCCACCTTTGAACTACTCTGACAGAGAAAAAGTTTTTCCTAATATCCAGCCGATACCTTTCTGCATGTAATTTAAACCTGCTGCTTCAGGTCCCATCCTCTGCTGCCAACTGGAACAGCTCCTTGCCCTCCTCCAAATGACAGCCTTTCAAATATTAAAAGAGAGCAATCATGTCCCCCCTCAATCTCCTCTTCTCCAAACTTAAACATTCCCAAGGCACTTAGCCTTTCCTCGTAGGGCTCAGTCTCCAGACCCCTGATCATCCTTGTCGCTCTCTTCTGCACCCTCTCGATTTAGTCCACATCCTTTTTGAAGTGAGGCCTCCAGAACTGCACACAGTACTCCAGGTGCGGCCTGATCAAGGCAGTATACAGAGGGGCTATGACCTCCTGCGATTTCGAGGCTATGGCCCTTTTAATACAATCTTTCAATATTCAAAGGTAACATATACCATTCTTAATACAAACACAGCAATTGTTTTCTTTAATACCAAACACCTATTAGGATCCAAAAGGTCTCCTTCTTTAAGTTACAGTATACAGAACCGGTAAGCTCTGGGGTCTCTCAGAATTACAGCTCATCTCCAGACTACAAATATCAGTTTCTGTGGAGAAAATGGATACATTGGAGGGTGGACTCTGTGGCATTGTTCCTCACTGAGTGCCCTGTCCTCCCCAGGCCCAAATCTCCAGGAGTTTCCCAACCTGGATATGGCAACCCTACCCTCTGCCAGTCAGGGGGAACTTGGCAACCTTACCCCCCCTCTTAAAAAAGCTTTGACTTACTTACCCTAAGTTGAAGTCAAGTGTTATGATGTGACCTGTGTAAAGGTTATATTTGGTTAAGTTTTGGGAGACTCAGATGGTTGTTTTCACGTCATGAAGAGGCCTGACAAATTTCAGGCTTAGCTTTTGTACAGACTTAAATTGGTTTTGCAAGTTCTTGAGAAGTTGTTCTGTGATATGGGATCTCAGCACTGTCCAAAACTGGCAATTTTTAGGATTGTTTAGAGGAAGCCACGGCTCTTAAAATGATATAAAACTAATATGTGTTTACATTGTATCTCTGCATCGGATTAGTTAATTAGATCAGTATGAACACTAATAAGCTATTACTAGTTTACCTATTATTTATTTAAATTAAGCTTTCAGTCTGTTGCCCATCAATGTAATTGCTGCCTCACCTCTTAATGCCTCTGCCAATAGCTTTTATTATGGTGTTTTGCATTTGTCTGTAGAAACAGTGTTCTTTGGACAAACACTGCTTTTGTTTTCCAGGGTAGTCAGTCAGCATGTCCTGTAATTTGTTAGAGGTGTCATTTACACTATTCAGCACTTTCAAACAATAAGCCATCCAGCCTGGGTATTAGATTCCAGTGGAATGTTGAATTCAGATTTGCAGAGACAGCACAGAGAACAAAGCTATAGCCCTTAATCAAATGAAACAAATTTTACTAATGCTTTTAAATTAGTCACTTAGCTTAGTCAGTGTCAAGCATACTTTGGATCCAGTAATATGTTGTTCCACAAATGAGCATGCAAGTTAAATAGTGACATTCCAGTTGTAAGCATGCTTACTTGTAAATTCCATTGCGGTCAATAGGAACTACTTTCAGTAAAATGTAGTTAGGAGCAGCAGACAAATATGAGTCCAATGCTGGCACTGATAGTATCTTATGTACACCCAGATGAAGGACTATATGGAAAAGAAAAAAATCTTGCCGGAGTACAGAGAGCACAGCAATTTCACCATAGTCCACAGCAACCCAGCCCCAACCCACCAACCACAGAGCAGTGTGCTGTTGAGGTGCCTGTGACAGGCAGAAACAAACAGCCAAGTTGCTGCTGTCCAAATACGTAACTGGAGCCCTGTTCATAAGTTACAATGAATGCATGTACCTTCTGTGTGCTGTGTTTAGTTGATTTTTTTCATTCATATTCTTCATTAATTCTTATGATACATTCGACACATGTATAGCTAAACATGTGATTGAAACCACAGATATATTCAGGTACTGGTCCTTAGTTTCATTTGTAAACACATGTTGGCTCTTTCTTGTAATCAGATGTTTGCAGATACCAGCTGTATGCACATGTGCTCACTGTAACACGTGAGCAGGGTTACAGTGTGTGTGAAAGTGTGTGTGTGTGGCAGGCGAACGAAGGGAGCAAGACACAGGGAAAGGGAAATGAACTTCACCCAATAGGGTCACTTGTACTTTGCAACAAGGCTTTCATTGGGACCTTATATGTTTTTATCTGTCTTTCTAATAAATACATGTATTTTTGTATATAATAAGTATACAGTAGGGTTTTTTTAAATACTGGCCCTTTATCAGGTTTCTTTCTTACCCTAGGGAACACATTTCTCTCAATCAGAAGGAGAACCAGAGTGGTGACCAAAAAGGCGCCCTGGAGTGAATTTTATCCAGGGAACTTAACAGATGCAGGTTTCAATTGCCTCCTGCAACCGGCTTCCCTTTTGACAGATAACCTGGGGGAAAAACATGGCCACTCCAGACATAACATTCACATGCTCCTACTGTTCGCTCAGCAGAAGCAACTCAGACAGAACACCCAAGACCAGCGTTCCCTCTAAGCTTTAGTGTAAGCTAGCTCACAGTTTTTTAGCCCCCGGCTGACACCTTGTTGTCTTCGCTCAGGAAGGATGGCTCCAGAGCAAACTAAATTTACGCAGTAGCCAAATTGCTCACTCACAACTTTAATTCCAGTAACTCACAAAGTAGAATTTTTGCTCACGAGACTCCACAGCTTAGAGGGAGCATTGCAAAGACCTCTCCTACACAATGGTTCACGTCTTGGGAAGTACGGGGCTCAAGAGCACCAACCATTTGCCGGGGAAAGGGAATGTAAGCACTGGGATAACAAGAAAGCACACCACTGCATATTCCTAGCAGGCACTCCTGTCAGCTTCCTTAGCTCGCTGGTGAGAGGAACTCATGTTTCAGTCAGGGACCATGGGTTCAGAACTCACTGAAGGAGATGCTGGTATGAAGGAAAACCTTGCTTTTGAGCCCCAACAAGTTTGTAAGCAGCAAAGTCTAGAATACAGAGTTCTCACACATGGGAGCAATCCTCCCACTACATACCATACCCAACTGGACACACAGAAAGGTAATCTACCCAGAGTTCTTTGTTCTAGTCTAGTATGTGGCTAGAAAGCCAGAAAGGGACTTCACATCAGCTGTGATTTTACCCCATTTAAAATAATCACTTGGGACAGGCCTCTCAAGCTGACTGGCTGCCCCACACACCCATCGGTTGGGCCAGCTATCCAGAAAGCACCACCTACCTCCTGCACTCCATGATCTCATTTCGCAATTTGCCCCCATTCATCTCAGCAATTGTTTTACTCTGTCTGTACTCCTGCTCTCCACCATGCAGGCTGCATGGCTAATCTGACCCTAGCAGTGAGTGTGCAACCTGGGGACCCTTCCTCTCCCTTGCAATACCTATGGGAACACTGGACTATGCCCTCAGCCCTCTTGCATGCTGAGAATGGTAACAAGCAGTGGTGGGATCTGATCTGCAAAACCCTTATCACTCAGCTGTGAAGCAATCCATACATTTACTGAACAGCATCCGGATTAAGGCAGCAAGTCAAATGAATGGAGTTGTCAGCTCTTTCAGTCTGTGCCGGCTCTTCGGAACTCTCCTTGTGTTCAGTTTGGGTTTTTTAACTCTAAACCAAGGTTTTTTTTGTTGACCTAAATGCCAGTCTTAGGGGGCCACGTCTGGGGCTAAAGAAGCTTAGAGGGCTGACTAACCCCTGCTCCTCTTCTGACAAATCCCTGGTGCTGCCTGTTTATCCACAGGGGTTAAGGTTCTATCAGTTTAGTGCCAACGTGACTACAGACACACCAACATATCTTCAGGATATACAAGCATATCTTCAAGATATGCTGCTGTAGGGCTTAGTCACTGTCCTAAACCATTCAGAGATGGAGTTTAGGATTACACTGCTAGTTGAATTGTAAGATTAGTCAGTGAAAGTGACAATGCGTCATAGACCAAAATCCTAACGTTATCCTGGAAGTAAACTCCACTGAATAAAATGGGTGTAGACCCACTTAGTGTTGGTCCAATTATGTCCTTTCCTTGAGAAGCACAATGATAACTAGGTCATCTAAAGTAAAACCACAATAGAATTGAGATCATTCATATCTGCTGTGCAGACATAACATAAGTGGGAAGGACCCCGATGACACATGAGTGTTATCTTCAGAGCTTCTTGGTACATAAAATTCCTTTTGTCTTGAAACAGCAAAGATATTCCTTAACAAAGGACGTGGAAGTAAATGTGGCATAAAAATAATACACATTTGAAAATGTGAAAGTAACATTTTCTGCATTAAGTTTATCAGTCTTATAGCTGACTGCTCTTTTATTTCTTCGCCTATACATTTGAACATTCAGTGCAGGAACTGTGTAGCAAGTTTAATATCCTCCATGTTCATTGCCTGGTGACACCGCACTGGATTCACCTATAACAATCACACAGCTGAAGAACTATAAAGCAAACATTACATTCATCTAGCCAGAAATTGAACCAAGTGTTAAATAATACACTCTTTAAATGCATTTACGTAGAAGTATCTGAATAAATCAGTTGTACAGGTGATTTCAGCTTTCAAATTAGCACAAATTACTACAAGTGACTGATCCCATGCAGCATTAACAGTGCCGTCCTAAGCAGTTATACCCTTCCAAGCTCTTTGACTGTAGTAGATTTGAAGAGTGTAACTCTGCTTAGGATGGCACTGTAAGTACACCTAATTCTTTGCAGAAATAGGACTATAAGGTTATAATACTGTTTTAGTAATGTTCACCTATGTTGTTGTTGTTGTTTCAATGGGACTCATATACTTCTAGAAACAGAAGTGTATCTCATACATTCTGAAGTGTGCACTCAAATACAGTGTTAAACGGCATTTTGCAATGGTTCTGTATTTGTATACTTCAAGCAGCTGTATTTGGGATTTGTACCTCCTCTACAATACAGATCTCCTTCTTTCTGTGTCCTTTTAAAAGAATTTTTTTTGTCTTGTGATATGTTTCGGTTCCTTTGTTGGGATTAACAATCTTTGAAAGACCTGGAATGTGATATCACTGCTTGCAGTGGAATCCGAACGGAGGCTCTTCAAGCCAAACTCCTTCCCATCGCACCCAGATAAACTAGTTCAAGCAGGAGTGCAGAGTCCTGCAGGTTATAGTTCAACATGAGTTCTGTTGCATTCCAGATGTTACAAACCTAAGAACACAAGATGTGCTCTGCTGGATCAGACCAGTGGTCCATTTAGTCCAGCAGTCTGTCTCGCACAGTGGCCATCCAGTTCTTCTGGATGATCAACAACAGGACATAGAAACTGAGCCTTCCCCTGATGTTGCCTCCTCCTGGCTCTGGGATTCAGAGGTGTAGTGCCTCTGAATGTGGAGGTTCCCCTCAGTCACCATGGCTAGTAGCCATTGATAGACTTATCCTCCATGAATCTGTTTAGTCTCCCTTTTAAAGCTGTCTGTGCCTGTGGCCATCACTACATCCTCTGGCAGCTAATTCCACCTTTTAATCACTTGCTGTGTAAAGTAGTCTTTCCTTTGCCCGTCCTGAATCTAGTGCTCATCAGCTTCATTGGATGCTCCTGGTATTTTGGGAGAAGGAGAAAAAGCTCAAACCCATGCATAATTTTATGTATCATGTCACCTCTTGGTTGTCTCTTTTCTAAATTGAGAAGTCCCAGACTCTTCCGTTTTTCCTCATAGGGAAGGGGCTCCAACCCACTAATCACCCTTGTTGGCCTTCTCTGTACTTTTTCCAGCTATACAATGTCCTTTTTGTGATACAGTGACCAGAACTGTACACAGTATTCGAAATGAGGTCGCACCATAGACCTATATAGGGCCGTTATAATAGTGAATGTTTTGTTTTCAGTCCCTTTCCTCAGTACAAAGATTTCTACATGAGGTGAGACTGGGTCTGTAAGACTATTTCAGAAACAGTTTGGGTTAAAGATGGAAGATGAAGAACTTCCATCTTGGAAAGGGGCTGTGGCTCAGTGGTTGAGCATCTGCTTGGTATGTGTGAGGTCCCAGGTTCAATCCCTGGCATCTCCTGTTAAAAAGGACCAGGTAGTAGGTGAAGTGAAAGGCCTTGACCTGAGCCCCTGGAGAGCAACTGCCAGTCTGAGGGGACCATGTTGATCTTGATGGATCAATGGTCTCATTCAGTATAAGGCAGCTTCAAGTGTTCATGTGTCCAGTAAAGAGTTGAACTCTTAAAGGTGCAAAACAAAATCCCATGTGTTATATTCAATCACTGTGCTTTATGTTTGCAATATTTTTAATTGTGTTCAGTGGGGGTGTGCAAGAGAAAAAAGTGTTGTTTTTTCTGAATTCAGGTATATCGGACCTTAAAAATATTGGCATTTCCCAATACCCTTGGCAGGGAGGGTGGGATATAAATAAATAAATAAATAAGTATTCTTGAATCCCAATACTGGTATGGTATTCAGTTTTGGTAATGCGTGAGAATCCCAATTTTTGGGGGGTCCATTATAAGAACATAAGAACATAAGAGACCATCAAATAATTCCAGCAGGAGAAAACTGCAAGAAGCAAGGGCAGTAGAAGCTCATCAGAACACTCAAAAGTGCAAAGTGGGCAGAGACTTTTGCTAGCCCAGTAATGTTTTGTTTTCTTCCAAAGTTTTCCTCAAAAGAACCCCCAGGGGGTCCAATTCTGTGGGCACCCATCCTCCAATACAAGCTGAGCAGAATGTCCCAGAGAATCTCTGCAGTACAAAGTGAAGTGTTGGGGGGGGCATTTTTGCAAGGCAAGCAGCAGAACCAGTACAATGTGCCCAGCAGAACAGAACCAGTGCCGTTGTGGCAGTGCCAAAACCCAACAGGACTAAGGTCAAATCTGAGCACCTCTAAAGTAGAAACTGGGGTGGGGTGGGGTTCATTTTGCAATGACAGAAGAACCCAGTGCCAACCTACTAGTGCCCAGCAGCAGAACCCAGTGCCATTGTGGCAAATGCCAATACAACTCAACAGGACTGATGCCAAGCACAGAATCACAATCTGAAAGGGGGGGGGGTTGCAAGGACAGCAGACCTTGCAATAGTGCCCAGCAGCACAACCCAGTGCCAATGTGGCAGCAGTGCAAACCCAACAGAACTAACCAATGTCCCATCAAATAATTCCAGCAGGAGAAAACTGCAAGAAGCAAGGGCAGTAGAAGCTCATCAGAACACTCAAAAGTGCAAAGTGGGCAGAGACTTTTGCTAGCCCAGTAATGTTTTGTTTTCTTCCAAAGCCAAGGGCAAACCCAGAGAAACCTTATACACCGTTTCCCCAGGGAAGGCCTCAGAAAGTGAGAGGGGTTGTGTCCACCCTGATCCTCCTCCTCTCTGCAGGAGCAGGACACACCAACCATCACTGCCTCAGCGGATGAGCCTTAGCCTAGGTGCTGCAGCTGCCCGTCATCACAGGCTCTCCCTTTCCCATCTTCTACCTCCTCAAAGAAGAATGTTCCACAGCAACTTAGCGTCCTTATTTATGGTGCTCCTGTGGGTTCTGCTGACTTCTGTTTGGCACACTGGTCTCACTACTCTGCCCCTTTCATATCCATCAAGATGAAGAACAGTTTTTGGGCTGCTGTTTTAATTTCAGCATGCCATTTTGGTTTGGGGTGGCTGGTGACTCAATGAGTGAACTTGTGAGCACACCACCTTCGGCATCACCCTCTGCTGCACTCCTACCAGCTGAATCCAAAAAAGCAGATAAATACAGAGATCAGTTTTATCAGATTTCAGATTTGCAGTCTGTTTTCAGTGTCATCAGGAAGGAGGTCTTGTAGCCCAGTATTAGGATCTCATACCTTAGAAATTAAAAACTGAGTAATAATAACACTTGAATGAGTACACAAGAAGCATAAACTCAATCATCTTCACTCCGAAAGCTAAGGCTGCACATTTACTGCGAAACAAGTCCCACCAAGTTGAATGGGATTGCTCATGAGTGTGTGTGCATAGATTTGCAGCTTTAGTAGCTGATCTGCCAGTTTTGGCAGCTTAGAAGGGTAACTGAGGACAGCTGATTGAGGACTTCTGCTCAGTGAGGCTGCATTAAGAATAATATGGAAAATAATGCCAATTATTATGAGACTGTGGTACAAATCAATAGCTAATGTTTGTCTGGAACATTATGTTCAGATGAATGACCTCATCTTAAAAAAATGCTGAAGTGAAGTTCAGAATAGGAGTCCAAAAATCTAGATGATGTTTCCCAGAAAAAGGATAAGATACAAGGGAAAGTAAAGAAAATATCCTTTCTTGCCTGCCTCTAATACAAGAACTGGGAACAATCCATGACAATAAGGAAGTATTTTATTCTGTGCCATTTCATTCATAAGTCTATAGGCTGGGATCCAAAATGCCCTTGTTCTGTGTACTGTTGCCCATTTTGCAAACAGATCTTGAGGGTGAAATACTGATTAGGAAAGTTTTCACCTTGTCCTTGTAGAAACATGTTGTGGAACTTGGAATCATATTGTTGTGGCTGTTGAGCAAGGATGAGCAGCCTTCTTGGGGACTTCTCACTCCTTAGGGAAATGGGGAGTCTATCACAATATTAACGCTCCTGTAAACTCAGTAATAGAAATTAAAGTGCTCTGCGTGGCTTTTGAAATCTTGAAGGCCTCTGCTGAAGACCGTGGATAGCGCAGAATGCAGTGGCCTCTCTTTAACAAGTTCAGGGGAGATTAACCAAACGTTATTGATCAGACTATAAGTGATGAAGGAAACTTGTGGCTAGATTCCAGACTTCAAAATAAAAACCTGAACTGTGGCCAGGACAGCAGCCTGGAAGGGAAGGGGTGCTTCCCCTAGGCCTTGACAAATGTTCTTTGGCTCTAGGAGACAGTCTAAAATTTAAGAACCATTAATTTTTCTTCCTTCAGGGATTTGCATTTTATTGACCATATTGATAATCATTCTTAGAACTTGTAGTTTTATTAAAAGTAAACAAGTGGGAGGTCTGGGAGAGGAATTCCATCTGCATTCCATCTGCATTCCTCAATTTCTCCCTTCTCCAGCATTTCTCCCTAGGGATTCTCCCAGATTTGCAGAAAAATTCCCCTTATCTGTACATGACATCAGAATGTGGATATTTTTGTGTGTTCTGCATTCTGGGGCTATTCTTTGAGATTAGATATATGTTATAGGGGTGACCCTGGTTGTCATTAACACCACCACAAAAGCTGACCTAACATCTTCCCAGTTTCTTATCTTTCCATTATTGCTTTAAAAAGTTCAGTTCAATTGAATATTGGAGCCAGTATAGAAAGCAACTGGTTGAAAAATGAATTCATCCACCATAATTGAATGGTATAAAGAAGTGGTGTACCTCACCTATTTAGCACCCAGGACAGATATTTTTTTAACACTCCCCTCCTTTTTTTTTTTGCAGTCAAGTCACACCTGAATTACGGCAACCCTGTAGGGTTTTCAGGGCAAGAGATGTTTGGAGGCAGTTTGCCATTGCCTGCCTCTGCCTCGGCCCTGCTTAGCTTCTGAGATCTGAAAAGTTCAGGCTCAGCTGGGGCTATCCAGGTCAAGACCCCTCCTCTATATGGCAAAATTATTTTCAGGAATAATAATGAAATAAAACGCATAATAATAATGGCCAGAAAAATAGATTCAGGTGGGTAGCCGTGTTGATCTGAAGCAGAAGGACAAAGTTTGGTCTTAAAGATGCCACTGGACTCAGACTTTGTTTTAATGGCCAGGAAAGAAACACAGAGAGTGAAAAATGTCTTTTATTTAACTTTGTATTTATAATCATGGCAGTAAAATGATTCAAATTCCAACACATTATTCCATCATGGGAGCCAGCATGGTGTAGTGGTTAAAGTGCTGGACTAATATCTGGAAAATCTAGGTTCGAACTCCTTTTGTGCCATTGAAGCTTGCTGGGTGACCTTGGGACAGTCACATTACTCTCAGCCTTGTTGTTGTTCAGTCGCACAGTCGAGTCCGACTCTTCGTGACCCTATGGACCAGATCATGCCAGGCCCTCCTGTCTTCCGCCGTCCTTTGAAGTTTGCTCAGTTTCATGTTTGTGGCATCTATGACACTGTCTAACCATCTCAAAAAGATGCCTGAATCATAAAATAAACTGGCATTCCAAACTTTTAAACTTTTTAAACTTATAAATTAAGAATCATTAATATGATCAGGGTTACTCTTCCGTTTTATAAAACAATGGAGAAACTTAGCGGTCAGTTCAATGATCTCCAGATCTCGTGAAGCAAGGAGAAATTGTACCTTGATTCTATCCGATTGGCCTGCTACCAACCTAAGGGGGGCTTCTATACACTCCACTCGAATGTCATTTAACAATTTACAGTGTAAGAGTACGTGCTCAACAGTTTCTATTTCACTTCTGTTACAACCACAGAACCTGATTGAATAAGGAATTTGCTTATATCTCCCCTCAAGAATAGCAGAGGGGAGAACATTAAGACGGGCCAACAGATAAGCTCTACACATTTGCGGTGAAGTCAGACAGAAAAAGTAATATGGTAGAGCACCAGAAAGGGGATAAGCCCACCTTACTGAGGAGCACCTTCCGGAGACAAGGGCTCTGAGCTCTTGCAACTCTATATCAATAAGCCTCTGTTTAAGCAAAGTAAAGACCTCAAGCTCTGACCGGATGACAAGGTCACTCAGGTTAAAACCAATAGAAGTGATTTTCTTTTCAATAGCCATAAGCCACGCAGAGGATTGAGATTCTTCCAGCATATAGGTGATAAGGCTATTGTGGTTACATCTAAAATGCAGACGTAGCCAAAATCTGAAAGTAATAATCCAGGCCTTGGTCTCTAACCGTCTCAAATTAAGCTCCAGACAAATGGCAGCATAAGATACGCACGAAGGCAACCCCAGAATCTTCCTCAGGAATTTGGATTGTAGTTGTTCAACTGCTTTATTAAAAGCAGTAATCCAGATAGGAATACCATATAGTAGCTTCGCGCTAATTTGGTGTGCAAACACTTTTATAGCTGCTGGCACATACTGATTACCCTTAGTGTAATAAAACCGCAAAATTGCGAGCACACAGCAGTTCGCAGTTTTAATTGCCTCTGTTCTGTGTGTTACCCACCTGGAGTTATGATGAAAGGTGACCCCCAGATATTTAAAGCTTTTAACCTGCTCAATTATTTTACCCCTTATGCTCCAGTTCATAGGTTTCCAGAATCCCCCAAAGGCCATAACTTTAGATTTTTCAAAATTCACTGAAAGTCCATTATGGTCACAATAATCCAGGAAACACTCCAACAATTTTTTCATCCCTACTTCAGAGCGGGAGAGAATGACGGCATCATCAGCGTATAGAAGCAGGGGAATTGGTCGTCCACTTAAACATGGGCAGTGACTATAGCCCTCAGACTTTTCCAAACAAGCAGCCAGATCATTAAGGAACAAATTAAAGAGAAGCGGGGCTAAAATACATCCCTGTTTGACCCCAATATTAGTAATGATTTTTGGGGTTAGAGTACCCTTACTAGAGCCTCTAATTTGACAGGTTGTACCAGTATAAAGTTTCCTAATCAAGAATAGCAATCTTAAATCCATCCCCAGCTTCATTAGTTTCTTCCATAGCAGCTCCCTAGACACAGAGTCAAAAGCACCCTTCAAATCAAGGAAGGTAGCAATTAACTTGCTTCCTTTCCCTTTGTGGTATTTATTTACTAGGTGACTTAATTCCGTATCCGGTTCTAACTGTCGCTTCTTGGCCCTTATACAGGTTTCTCAAGAGACATGTGAGGTGGTCTGGTACTCCCATCTCTTTAAGGACCTGCCATAGTTTGTTGTGATCCACACAGTCAAAAGCTTTAGCATAGTCAATGAAGCAGAAGTAGATATTTTTCTGGTACTCTCTTGCTTTCTCCATAATCCAGCGAATGTTGGCAATTTGATCTCTAGTTCCTCTACCTCTTCGAAACCCAGCTTGTACTTCTGGTAGTTCTCTATCCACGTACTGTTGAAGCCTAGCTTGTAGGATCTTGAGCATGACCTTGCTAGCGTGTGATATGAGTGCAATTGTGCGATAGTTTGAACATTCCTTGGCATTGCCCTTCTTTGGGATTGGAATGTATACTGACCTTTTCCAATCCTGTGGCCACTGTTGCGTTTTCCAAATTTGCTGGCAAATTGAGTGCAGCACTTTAACAGCATCATCTTTTAAGACTTTGAATAGCTCAGCTGGAATACCATCACCTCCACTAGCTTTGTTGTTAGTAATGCTTTCTAAGGCCCATTTAACTTCACATTCCAGGATGTCTGGCTCGAGGTCAGTGATTATACCGTCGTGTTTGTCAAGGACATTGAGGTCTTTCTTGTATAGTTCTTCTGTGTATTCTTGCCATCTTTTCCTAATCTCTTCTGCTTCTGTTAGGTCCCTACCGTTTTTGTCCTTTATCATGGCCAGCTCCAGTTTTGCATGGGACGCTCCCTTGATTTCTCCAATTTTCTTGAAGAGATCTCTAGTCCTTCCCATTCTATTGTTTTCCTCTATTACTTTGCACTGTTCATTCAGGAAGGCCTCCTTATCTCTCCTTGCTGTTCTCTGGAAATCTGCATTCAGTTGGGTAAATCTTTCCTTTTCGCCTTTGCCTTTCGCTTTCCTTCTTTCCTCTGCTATTTGTAAAGCCTCATCAGAAAGCCACTTTGCTTTCTTACATTTCTTTTTCTTTGGGATGGTGGTGATTGCTGCCTCCTGTACAATGTCACAAACCTCCATCCATAGTTCTTCAGGCACGGGTTGCCATAAGTCAGCTGTAACTTGACGGCAAAAAAATAATAATGCATCACATGGCTCATGTTCTGAGCAGGCACTTGGGAGGGCTTCTGTTCTCCATTTTGAAGCCCAAGAGCTGACCATCCCAAACATCTACAAGGCATTTTTTGAAAGCTAGGTGTCTGCCTTTGTACTAACTTTTACTAACTAATACTAGCCAAAGCATCCCAAAATAGTGATCGCCAGTTTCACCAGACTGGATGTTAAGAAACACACTACTCCCCAAAGAAGGTGCCCCCATCCTCCATTGTTTCCAAAGGATTAAAGTCAAACCAGAGAATCTCTGCAGTAGAAACTGAAGGGGGTGGTGGTTGCAAGCCCAGCAGAATTAGTCCAATGTACAGTGCCCAGCAAACCCATCGCCTTCTGTTCATAATATTAACAAAAGTTTGCTACTGTACTACTCTTAAATACATTCTGTCACCAAGCAGGATAGGGATGAGAAGGTCTTGAGACCAAGAAGTGAAAATAAAGGGGGGGGGGACGTGGAAAAATTACGTGAAGGGAGACAGAAATTAATGAGAAATGTGTGGAAAAGGAGAGAAATTAAGAGAGGAAAAGGTGACAAGCAATTCATGTGCATTTTTATGTCATACAACAAAACATACTTTCTGATGCAAAATGATATATTAGCTTCGTATGTCTTCTGAGAATTGCTGAGAGATCCTGCAATAAAATAATTGTTGAAAATACAAAGTGCCACAATGAAATGTCTAGGCACCATAGCAACCTGGTGCCTGGGATTTATATAGTCCTGGCTTAACCCTTTCCTTGCAGGCCATTTCCCCAACCAAACTGTCTTCCTCGGGGGGGGGGGATTATAATATGTACAATTAAGATTGATCAGAAAAAAAGAGTGAAGAGTTAGGCCCCTTCCCTGGGCTGTTATGATCAGACTCCTAGCTGCATTTCAGTTTTTAAAAAGCTATCAAAATGAAATAGTTAGCCTTTTGTTCAAGTCTGACATACTAACCATTACACTACACTGCCTTTGGACTGCTTTATCTGCCTATTTCTAAGAGGACTTTGTGACATTCCCATTGAAGCAAGTAAACATGATGTGGTGGAGAATGCATTATGCTACCCCTTGAGGACAAATAAAATTTTGCCACTCCACTTGTTTTGTCTGTTGCATTACGAGTAGATGGCATCTGAGGTTAAAAAAAAATCTACTAGCCAAAATAAGCTGTCTCAGCTAAGCAAATAATAGATAATATAAGCAATAAATGCAAAGAAGCATGCTTGTAGTATCATAATATCCTAAATAATCCTAAATAGGTTTCTGAAACCAATAGGGCAGACTCCCAAGCCATGCATTTAGGATCAGTGTGCAAGTCTGCCAATTCATGTGCAAGAGCAGAGACTGTAATGTCATCTCATTTTTTCTCCCAGTTTTTAAACTATGCTTTAGCTTTAATTGTAAATTTAGTTTGTTTTTGATTCATAAGTGTCCTGGGCATAACCTGCACTAAATAACATGGAGCTTCCTTTGGAGAAGGCCTGTTCAGGTTTCCTCCCAATGATTCCTTATACTTGTGCTACAAAATTGTATGGGCAGATTTTTGTTTAAGTTGGTTATGTGAAAGACTGCCTCTCTGCAGTCGATTTCATACACATTCTTTGGACCATCTGTTTGTATGATGCATGTTACAGAATGTCAGGTCAGATCAGTGGCATTTGCGTGCAGACACACAGACCTTTTATTGTCTTGTCTAACCTTAGATGAACATGTACAGACTGCCAGATCAGAGGAGCTCAAAGGGCATTCTCACAAACCTGGTTTTGTTTCTTTTGCAAACTCCAGACATAATATAAAAGGACCTTATTTTTTCCTACCATTGTTTTTGTCTGAAGCAGCTGAGTAAAGTTTGCAAAAATACAGATGGCATATTCAGGTAGGGTTCATTTATACCCCATTTCTCAGTCTTTAAGAAAGCGTGCGTGGTTTTATTGTACTTGGGCCGAGATTGATCAAAGTAGCCTTTTGTAATTGCATCAATATTTGGCTCAGAAAATAGCCATCTTATTTGATTCTAGCCTTCATTAGAAAACAAGGCTATCTGTTCCAAAAAACGTCCGGTGGCACAAGAATACATAAAGAATTCGGGCCCACTGTCTCAGTCCAGTTTTTGTGATTACGATCACTTTCCCAAGGAAAAGTTGTGTGAAGAATTACATATCTTTTTAAAAAGCAAATTTGCACAGAATGCTGGTGTAGGATAGCTTTGTTTTTATGCTAGGATTTGGTCAAGGTCAGTATTCTTGTTGAAGGAAGGAAAGTAATACAGATCAATATATCTTACTTCCACAAAATGGGTCCTGGACTGAGGTTCTGCTGGGTAATGGTCTGTTTCTGGGCTTGTAGTCAACATTTTGCCAGATCCTGGAGCTATGCTGAGCCAGTGGGAGCACTTTGACCCTTTTCGATATTTTGCCATGTAATTGCAAGGATGTTATTGCACCACTGCCGTTTCTCTGTGCTTGGTCCAGCGGATGCCCTGGTGAAGTAGGTTTGGACTGTGATTGAATACTGGTGCCCGACCCAGGGCATCTGGCAGTGCTGATTCACAAGAGTACGTTTTGGTTTTCTTGTACGTGCCTGTGCGATTTGGCTTGGCATAGGGTCTATTTTTAAATGGCAGAGGAGTTTTCCTCTTCTCCCCCCCCCCCCCCGCGAACGCGGGCTGGACGCTGGATCTAGCTGTTACCTCTTTTCCGTTCTCGGGGGTCTAGGGAGGCGTCTGCAGGTTTCTGATTTGCTGAAAATCGCAGAGGGCTCGTCCTGGGCAGAGCCTGGCTGTGCTGCTGACGCGTGGCTCTGGCTTGCTGCAGTTGCCGCACGTCCCTGTGACGTGTTGCGAGCAGACTTCGATCCGGAGGCCAGCGCTTGCTCTCGCCGCCGCCGCCGCCGCTGCGCCTTTTTTTGACAAGGTACCCTCACCTCCCCGCGCCTGCCGGTTATCATTCCCTTGGGGTCGAGCCAGATTTCCCTTCTGCACCGCAGAGCCGGAGGTGGAGGGGAAGCGGGGGAAAGCGCGCGGGGGTGGGGGGTGGGAAGAGCTCCAAGGCCTTCGCTGCTGTTCAGATTCATTGAAGTCTCAGGATAGATGCTCTAGAAGAAGCCATTTTTAAGTTAACAGTTGTTGGTGAGGTGCCGGGGGGGGGGTCGGCCGGCGGGGAGCAAGGCAGTGCCGTGTGCGCCCTCTGCGCGCCCGAGCGGCTCGGTTCGGGGGGGACCCCTGGAAGAGAGTTCCTTCCTTCCTTCCTGCCTCCCTCCCCACGGTCGAGCGAGGCGGCTGTGTCATGCCTGGCCTGGGCGTTGCGGGCCAGCTGAGGGGGTCAGCGGGGCGCGGGAGAGCGGGCTTAGGCGGGGAACTGTCTGTGCCAGCCGGCCAGGCTCCTCGGACTGAGCGGGGGAAAGCCGGGCGTGCCCTTCGAGCGGCTGCCCTTCAGAGGGGGCGAGCGGAGAAGGCGCTTCGGAGGAGCAGGGATGGAGAGCGTCCGGGGAGGGGGGGCATGGTTGCGCTGCGCACGGGAGCCGGCGGAGAAGCCAGCGGGGGTGGCCCGTCGTGGCCTCGGTGTCCGCGTCCATTGGGAAGAGCCGAGAGGATGAAAAGGTTTGCACAGGCGCTTCCCTGGGATCTCCCAAGTGATGCTGCAGCGCCACCCCTGTGGTGTTGTCCCTTTGGGGCAGCGGGGGGCTGTGGTGGAGGGCGGTCCCTTCTGTAGATCGTTAAGGGGGCCACTTTTGTAAAAGGGGAATGCCACGAGGAAACTGTCAGGAAGTGTTGGGGGAGGGGGGTGTTGCTTGCAGCTGGAAGGGGAATGAAGATCTGGGGAAGACTTTTCCACCAATTAAAGATGCTGGTCTGGTGGGTACAGGAGAATGGGCCTGGGCTGTGGCATCCCCACACTTATAGGGAACAGCCTCCCCAGAGAGGTGTGCCCAGCCTCCTCCCCCTCCTCCCTTTCACTCCTTAGGAGGCTTTTGAAGATGATTTGGCTTTTGTTGTTGTTGATAGTCCTAATTGGAGGTTTTTTATCGGTGACTTTGATAAGGTTTTATTTATATATTGTAAGCCGCCTTGAATTCCAAAAGGGAGAAAGTCTACCAGTAAATGTCTTAAATGGCTGAGAAGAGCCTAGAGTCTAGGCGGCCTCAGACCACCCACCTGCCTGGCGCTCTGTGTGGTGGTGCAGACTGCCCACCCCTTTTCCCTCCCAGCCTTTCGCAGATTCTTTGTGAAGTCCATCTGTATTATTTTCACAGGTAGCAGGTTCCCAGGTGGCATCTCCTCTGTGCCCATTCAGGCCCCAGCAATTCTCTGGGTGCCCAACCAGGGGTGGACTGGCCATTAAGGGCAGAGCCGTTTCCGCTTGGTCTGCCTTATGAACTACTTTGTTAATAGCAAGTAGAAATTCTAGAATGGACTTATTTTGAGTACATGTGAAACGTGTCTTTTGTGTGTTTTGTACCCTATAACCTGCTTTGGACCCATGTTGTGTGTTGGAAAGTGGGTTACAGGTGCCCTAAATGAACCCTAAATAAAATTATAGCCACTGGGATATTTCTGGGGAGGGGAGCTGATGGCCAGACCCCCACCCCCACTTGGGCCAGGCCAGGCCATGGTAGAAGGGCTGCGCCTGGCCCAGAAAAGGTGGATCCTGACCAGTGTGAGCCTTACCCAGCTAGTGTGAGGCTCCGCCAAGGCTAGTGAAGGTGGATTCTGGCTATCACTAGCCTTGCTGGGGTCAGAAGGGTGAACTGTGGTCAGCATGAGCCTGGCCGGGGGAAGGTGAACCTCATCTAGTGTGAGACTAGGATTACCAGCTCTGGGTTGCAAAACACTTGGGGATTTCGGGGGTAGGGACAGAGGGTTTTTCGGAACAGGACCTCAGTAAGGTATAATGCCATAGAATCCACTGTCCAAAATGGTCATTTTCTCCAGGGGAACTGATCTCTGTTACCTGGAGATCAGGTCTGATTCTGGGAGACCTCCAGGTCCTGCCTGGAGGTTGGCAACCTACATGGGCCTTGCTGCTCCCTACTGGAATGGGTCTTGCCTGGCGCAGGGGAGGTGATATTGGCGCAGATGGATGTGCCTGGGCCTGGCCGACTGTGGGAAGGCACACACCGGAGCCCGAGGACGTGGGAAGGCTGGTGGTTCTTTCTTCATCCGTTCTGGGGACAGGGCGGGAGGGGGAGGGGCTCTCATCTCCCAGGCTGCTCAGCCTCCCTTTGCACCTCTCCCTAGTTGCCTCTGAAGAAACTGACAGGCAGCCTTGAAACCTTGAAAGTTGGCTTGTCAGTTTGCATTGTCTTTAGGATCGGTGTGATGATACGTTTCTTGACACCGCTGGTTCTTCCAGCCCTCTCTGGGTGAGTGGTTGGGTTGGGAAGGGGAAATGCGAGGACGCGGCTTTGCTGAGAGGCAGGCAGCCAAAACACCACAGAACTTTAGATGACTTTATGAAATAGTTTTGGGACCAGCAGCGAGACAGTGGCTGCATTTCGCTCTGCCTTTGGAAGTTCTGTGCGGCCTTATGCCGAGAGGCGAGCTGCCTGAATGCAAGCGGAGCACCAAACCGGGGCTTGACTTCGCAGCCGGCTTGCCGAGCCTTGCTTCAGAGACGCTGGCGCGGTCTGCCTTGGAGCCTGACGTCTGGAGTTGGGTCGTCTGCTGGTGCGCCGCCCGTGGGCTCTCGGCGTGCGCGTCTCCTCTCCCCTCCCCCCCCCGCCACCCCCCCCCGCCATGGCTTCTGCAATGCGGTGGGTGTGGTTATGTAGTAAAGTGTAGCTCTGGACCGCTGCAGTGGAAGCGCTGTCTCCTCCCGCTTCTTGCCTTGCCAGTCCCAAGGTCCCCTGTGGCTTCATCTCGGCTGCTGAGTGGAGTTTAAAGTTGGGGGAAGAAGAGGCTCCTGCGGACTTAAACGGGAAGATCGAGGGGAACAGATGGTATTAATCAGACTGGGGGGAGGAGGGGGAGGGCCAGACATTAAGTTTGCAGACCCGGGAATCCGACCACGAAGACTTGTGTTTGCATCGCGGGTCCTGCTTCGAAGGGTTACTTCCTTGGGTTCTTCGTGAAGCGCCGCTTCGAAGGGATGACTCAGCGGTTGATTTAGCACAAGTTTTATTTGACCACAAAGATAACCGGGTGATCCCAGTCTAGCGTGTAGCAGATGCAGAGATAGTACCGAGTAGTGGGGGAGTTTTGTGGATTTACTGGAGGGGGACTATTTAACATTTTTATGAGGGTGTGGTTCGCCCATAAAACTTTTCCAACTGTCACTCTTCTGAGCCCTTGGCAAGTAGCTGAAAAGGGAGATTTGCTCCCCTAAGAGCTGTGGATGTAGAAAACTTGTAATGTAATACTGATAGGGTGGCTTGTTTTGCACTTTTAATTTTTAAAACTAATTTTAAAACATTGGAATCATTGGCATCCTTTTTGTGACAGGTTGTATTATATTTTATAAAACACATAGTAAGCATGGTTTGAGTTATGATTCTCAGCTGAGTTGTACTTAGTGTGGTTTAAGTTTGTATTAATTATAGTCCTTTTTCAATAAGAGCTCCCTCTTTTGTGATTTTTTTTGTTCCTAGTTTTGATATTACACTAATGCAACTTCATATTCAGTTACATTTTTGAAAATGAAAGCAGACTTAAACACAGTTTTCCCTGATTGTGCAGCATGATCGTACATTGATGTGACATTTAATCTAGGAATAAGTCCCTTGAACAATGTGATTTTGTAGCTGAAATGCACATGAGGGCGGATTGGTGTCCAGCATTATGTCTCTGTTGAACGTCACTGGTGATTTTTAATGTCTGAGAATACAGTTGCAAAGCACCCTAGTCTCTAAAGTCTTATAAATTAACATTCATTGGTGTAGAGGTTGAAAGACAAGTCCTGCAACACAACCCCATACCTGTTAACTCTTCATTTTAAAATGTAGTTTTGCATTTTGGATTACCAGGTACCTTAGTCATGGTTTTAATAGCCTAATAGAATGAAAGCTTGGAGCTCTGGAGCGGGAATAAAAGTGACACACTGATACAGAATATTCTCATTAGAAGATTGTAAAGTAATTGATGCAAGTCCACAATTGTAATTTGCACTTGAATGGCATAACTTGTCAAGTAACATGCTGTAACTATTATCCTAATAACTGCAACGGTCAAAGGACAGAAAGTAGAACCATTATCTTCAAATATACTGTGAACATCTCAATGTTGTCACACTCCTAATGGGTCATACGTCTTTCTTGATGTAACAGTTTCTAAACATTCGCATTATGGCAACTGGTGACTTGTAAAATTAGCTGTTGCATAGGAAGATTCTGCATTGATGTTGGGGGGGGGAGAGAGAAGGGGGGAGACACTGAAGAAACCAGAACTGTAGCAATGAAGTGCAAGTATTGCTTTGGACATGACATCACCTTGGCTCAAGGAAATGAGGGTGGGGCAGGGAGACTGTCTGAGCCATCTTTTGGTCCTCTTCAATAGTAGCTGTTCAGTAAACAAATATTTAAATAAATGCTTTGTTACTTTGAGCGGGTAACTATGATAGTGGTTGGAAGGAAGGGCCAATACAGATGAACTGGAAGCATCTGGGTCTACATACACACCAGTGAGACAGGAGAAGATAGAGGCAGCAAATTAAGATTCTGTGCATTGCCTGTCTTCCAACCAAATGTTATAATAGATATATGAGAAATTCATTCTTCGGATAAAGCTTTTGAATATAGACACAGTTGCTTTTAGGTAGTTGTGTTTTTTTATTCCCAAATGAAGGTCTATCATAATACTAACTGTATTTCTTTTAAAATTACTAAAAATTCAACAAAACTAGTTTATTTTCTTTTTTTTTAAGTGAATGGTTCAGTCAGTGTTGGTATGGGCACTCGTCTTTAAAAGAGGGAGGAAACTTCTCACGAAGACTGCTGGTGTGTACTGTTAAAGGCAGCATAGGTCATTTAGAACTGTAAATGTGTTGTTGGAGTGCTGACATATGACAAACAGATGCAGGTTTGGAATTCTGCAAAGGAACTACCCATCAAAGTAATGTGTTTCATCCAGTATTATGTTTTCTTAATTCAGAACTTGCACTTTATTATTTGTAAAGTACCTGAACAAATGCATGGTCTGCTTTGCTGTATACCTCCTTTGCTCCATAAGGTGTTTATTGGCTGGCTTTCAAGGTTGTACCTATTTAACTGAGGAGCAGCCTGTTTATTCCAAACACCATTAATTATGTATATTTAGGCAAAATTTAGGCACATCTATCAGTATATAAAAGTATTCTCCCAAGGTTCTGAACTTTTGTTTTGCACAAATTGAAGATAAACACAGGGGTACAGCTGTGAAACTGTGATTACTTTCCATCTGTGTCTAGAACTCAACCATGATTATTTTACTAGGTTGAATGAGTACCCTGGTAATCTTGATGGATGGCTTTCATCAAAGCTATACAAGCTGTAAAAACACCAAGCAATGCTGAGAGAGATGCGAGAAGTGCCAACTGAAATTAAACTCCACAACAGGCAGCTAATAAGTCTTTTCCCCTCCACTTTGTAGACGTCAGACTTAGCAGTAAACATTCCTATTATTTTAATATCTGAGTTTTTATTCACTTTTTAAACCTTACTTCTGCTAGAGGAAATAAAAGTTGATAGGATAATTTTCTTTCTTTCTTTTTTTTTGGGGGGGTCCCCAATGGGGAATTTTTATTGCATTTTTATTAAAACTACAAACTATAACAGAAATAAGAGAGGGGACTACATTTAGGGGATAAAGAAAAGATACCCACTACTGATTAAAAAGCCAAGAGAGGAGATCTTCTAATCAGCTTAAATACACATCTAGTCTTAATCCTATTAATCTCATTACAAACTGAGTCACATATTCTGTTAACTTTTCCCACATCTTAAATTTAACTGATATAAGGAAATACCCCAAAGCATCTCGATTCAAAATTTTTCAAAGGCACAATTCAGAGTCCTTCAGCCTTCACTTCTTCTTGTCCAGTCTCTTCCGCAACTTATAAAGACTTTTAGGGGCTGCTGCCCCTTTTTCTGACAGAGAGTCCTTTCTGGAAGAACCCGAGCCCAGCTCGCCACTGGACTTACTGTCCCCTTCTTTTTCTTCCTCCTCTGGCCCTCCCAGCTGGACTCTTAAAAATTCTCTCGCTTTCAGAACAGAGTCAATCTTTTCTTTTTTATCCTTGATTTTGAAGGTGAGGCCTTCTGGAATTAACCATCTATATCTGATTGAATTTGTTTGAAGAAAAAGAACAAGGTCTTTATATTTCTTTCTCCGCTGTCTTATTTCAAATGGAATATCCTTCAGTACTCTGATAACACTCTCCCCCGCTCTCAGGACTTCCTTCAGATTCTCTCCCTTAGTCTCTGGCATGTCCTGAAAGCAAAGGATCATATTAGCCTTTTCCATTTGTAATTGTAGCAACTGCTCTTCTGTAGAAACTTGCTTCTTTTCCAGTTTTTGTACTTTCTTCTTCACCTTTTGGGTAGTGGCATCCACTTCTTTCACCTTCTCATTTGTTTGAGTCATCATTTTCAGAGTCTCGCTTATCTGATTTTGTTGAGTGGTGATACACTGGGTCATTGATGTCATCTGCTCTTTGAGATTATTCATTCAGTCCAGCAGGTGGCGCATGGAGTCTGCCAAAGTCTTTGTTGGCTTGTTGGCTTCTTCCGGTTTTGGGCTCTCAGTTACTTTCGATTTCAGATGCTTCTCTTTCTCCGTCCTCTTCCCCGCCATCTTTTTCGCTTTGTTTACTTTCACAAACTTTTTGAAAGTCTCTGAATATGCACTTAAACGCTCGCACTCGCCTTGGTAAATACTCCTTAGCAATTTTAACCGTTTATACTTCCGCTTCCCCCCCCCCAATTGCTCTAAAGTCTATGCGCTTGGGAGGCATCCCTCCCCCGCTCGCCTTATCTTCTGTTCCGTGGGGTGGGGAGCTTCTTTACTTTTTAATCAATGCTTAAATGACTCACATTCATAATCGGTCCACGGATCTCATTTACACTCAATTTCTAACGCTCGATCTCCTGCGCTTGCCCTGGTCAGCGTCACTTAGTCCATTCGGTCTCTCAGCACGAAGAACCATCAGAGCGGAGAGGTGCCTCAATTCTCCGGCATTACGCCGTTGAAGAGGCAACCTCTCAAGAGCTCCATGGCCAGGGTCCCTTCAGCCGGGTCCCTGGGGGAGTAGTGAGCCAGCACACCCCCTCCTTCGGCTGGAGTGCAGCTTCACCCCCGGGAGGTCCAGGAGGTGAGTTTGCTAGCGTGCCGCCATCAACCGGAAGCTCCGATAGGATAATTTTCAAAAGCTGCTCAGCATCTCCCTATCATTATGTTTATTTCTGATAAATATGAAATCTAAAATCAGATTTCTGTAAATAAAACGAAAGTCTGAAGAATAAATAAAATGTCTAGGCTTGAAAGAAGATATTTTAAAAAGGCATAAAAAGAGTGTGTAATTTAGTTGTATTGAGATAGTAGACATACCATTCCTGTTATGTGCAAATAACTTTTACAGCTGTGTAATTGTGAGAAGCTTCTGTTGTTTTCCAGCACTCTTGACATTTGGGAAAAGAAACAGTGTAGGTTTTAGGAAGAAATAGTCCACTTCATCTTTATGGTTTTGGCACAGGAAGTCCTACAGGCTTATTCTTCTAGCTCCTGACAGAACTAATGGCTGTCACTATGGGCATCAGAGCAGAAGGGGCCTCTAGACAAATGTAATGCATTGGACATCTAAGAAGTTGAAAGTGGGTTATCATCTGAGAGGTAAGACATTTTTAAGTTACCATATCTAAGGATGAATATGTTGAAACTGAATCCCGACAAAATGGGGATAAAGCTGTTCGGGAAGGCTGAGGTCTTGAAGATCATTGTGCTTCCCAACTTCTATGGGGTCCCAATGATGCCTGCCGACTCAGTTAAGAGCCTTGGGATTATACTGGATCCAGTACTATTGCTGAAGAAACAAGTTAATGCAGCTGCAAAAAGGCAGTCTACCAGCTCCTTTTAAGCCTAGAAGATGGCTCCCTACCTCGACACAGTTGATCTGGTTACCTCGAGGCTAGACTTTTGCAATGCACTCTGCATGGGTCTGCCCTTAAACACAACTTGGAAACATCAGTTGGTGCAGAATGCTTCAGCCCAGTTACTGTCAGGCACTAAACATGTTATACCTCTTCCGCAGACACTTAACTGACCAATCAGTTACAGGCTTTAATTCAAGGTTTCATTTATCATCTATAAAGCCCTTAATACCTGCAGGACTGACCCTCCTGCTGTGACATCTTGACTCATTTGAGGAAAGCCTTCTAAAAAGACCAGTCTTTAAATGGTTAAGATTGCCCTCTTAGCCGTGACTTGGAACAGCCTGCTCTAGCAGCTCAAGAAGGTTCCCACACTTCTGTCATTCTGTAGAATGTGCAAAACAGACACATAAGACTGTATTTTTTAAAAAGGGATTAGAACTGTAGTAGAGTGGAATTGTCTAGGGGGCACCTTTATAATGGAATGGGACTGTAATCCAGCGCAATGATTATTGTAGGTACCACCTGCTTTTAGTGCATTGTTTTATACTTTGGAATCTACTTTGTGTATTGTATATAGTATACCTTGCTTAGTTTGTTATTGGCATTGTTCTCTAATTCTGTAATCCTAGTCCTATCGCATTGCCTGTTTTATTTGTCTAATTGCACTGTTTTATATCCTTTAACCCACCTTCAATCTCAGGAAGAAAGGTGGGCTATAAATCAGTAGAGTAACTGAATAATTTCAGCAGGTGTGTTCTGAACACAAATTTTACCAATTTAATCTTTTGTCTTTAACAAGAAAGCTAAGTCACCAATCAACCCGAGCCATTCAGACTACAGTAGGAAAGTGGTTAAGAGTGTAGTCCTGTGGAGTTATTCCAGGTCCTTGCTGTATTCTGGTTCCCACCCCCCAAATGACACTTCTGTTGTTTGCTTCTTTTTCCCAGAATGCAAGTGCTGTAATCCAGTGCACACAGTAGTTCAACGAGAGTCTGTGAACCTGTCAGCATCTAACATCAAAGGCTGACATGACAGGATCTTAAGATCTGGACCTGGAAAATTTGTTTTTTCTTCCTTCATTTTTTAATTTTTGTAACATTTACATGATGAAGAGTTATGATGAATTTGAATGTGGGGTTATGCTGTAAGTCTCTTCCTTTGACCAACAATAATCAAAGGAGATGGATAATGCAGTATCCACAAAAATGTTAATTTCTCCAGCCTTTGAGATAAAGTTGTGGCTTGAAGTGCATTGTCTGCTCTAGGTCATGAACAGAAAACCACATTAAAGTCCCTGTCTACATAGATACTGTGTATCTGATCTATATATCTAATAGCCAACTTGCCCCCTCCGTGCGGATCGCTAAATCAGCACGGAGGGGGCAGGTGGGGGGCCGGGGGAGGTTTGTGCACACGTGGGCCAGTCCCCACGTGTGCACAAAAATAAAAAAAGTTTAAAAAAATTTCGGGGGGATGTTTAAA